>NC_034411.1:9672788-9684267 GCF_002078875.1 Numida meleagris | reverse complement strand
CCCCCGGCCTTCCTTCTGATAGAAAATCTAAAGCAAAAATTACAGAACTCTGCTCATTCTGGTGGATTCGGTGTGGCCACAGGCACTTCATTCGGTAACACAAAGGGATTACAGCTTGGTACCATGTAGCCTGGGAGAAGTGTACGCATGGAAGTCCAGTGGTCTTTTGCTGTAGACCGTGTGGATTCCTTATGTATGTGGCCTCCCAAGCCTTAAGAGCAATTAATAATGAGAGCAATTAATAATGAAATCAATTAATAACAAGATCTGCAACGTGAAGAGAAGACTCTCTGGTCTCTCTCTGAGAGAGAGGAAATGAGCAAACCAGCAGGAGACGTGTTGATTGTGTCTGAATCATATTGTCTCTACAATCCCAGCAAAAGTTCTAGCAGCCCAGGGAGATGAATTACCCCCTCCAACAAACAAACGGATCAGCATGGGGTTTATTAGAAGCAGGCTATCATTTAACAATGTCAGGAGTGTATTTATTATTAAACAGTAGAATACAGAATCTAAATGGAAAACCATTAGTCCTCCTTAGACACCGAACAAGGTATGTCCATTGCATTAAATGGCCATAATATTGCATGCTTGCATGAATGCAAATCCTGAGTCTGTTTTGCTGGACCTCAGGACTTGCTATGTTTAGCCAGAGACAAATAAACCAAGAAGATTAAAGTGAGAGAGGACAAAGTTGTATACCATATAGTCATTTTGAATCATAAAGCTCCCTAGTGGTTTCACCTCAGTGACCTGGTAAAAAACCTGAGACAGGATTCTGGGTACAGAATAGAGAGGTTGGTTAAAAGAGATTGCCCGTGGGCCAGGGTATGAAAAATGTTCAAGAAAACTGCACTAGAAACACAAACTGCCTTCTAATGTGTACTTCATATTTTTAGCCTAGAGATTGCTCAGAGCTCTTCCTTCTTCCTCGAGACCGCAGTCCATGTCTGTAAGCAGACCAATCAGTAAATCATATGGTAATGCACAGCAAGCAGCATGGTTTCATTTATCACTACATTAAATTACCCAACGGGAAGCATAAATAATGTAGATCCAGAAAATTAGTACTCGGCATAGCAGTATTTCAAGCTGGATTTGTGGGGAAGGCTTTGGGGCTGTCCATGTCTTCAGTGCAGTTTTGCAGATCCAAAGTATTTTAGCAGGTCCAAGGAACTCACAACCCTACACAGCCATACAACTGTGAGCATGTTTTTTTGTTTTTTTGTTTTTTTTTTGCAGCTCTGCTACCGCTGTGCAATGAAAATGGCAATCATAGTAACGGTCCTTTGTTCTGGATATGGAGAAGAGTTACTGGGCATTGCCATCTGATTGATGTGACTGTCTGCGTTCATGGGCTGACAAAATTGACTTTGAACATCACACAAAAAATCAACATATTTTCTCAGCATATTTTTAGCATGTACTTATATCTGCTCTGATGAAAGAAAGCTTGAAATATGACAAGACAGATTTACAACATTTAGAAGCCAAGCTACAGAATAAGCTGAGAGCTGAGGCAGCCATGGAGCAGATATGACAGACTACATTCACTTCTTTGTCACTCACCTCTTTTTTCAAATTATTTTTTAAATCTGGGAATACCATATTTCTGAAGTTTCATCAATATTATACAGATTTCTTAACTATCTATAATATCCATTTCAGTTCATTTCTTTAATCTCTCAAGTTAGGTATTTGTTAGTATGCTAAACTGGCAATGCGAGATGTGGGTTAAGCAGAGTTAATACATGTCTTAAAACTTCACTAGAAGCTACTCTTTACCGAAAGTAAAATGAACTCGTTGATTTTTCTGCTCCTGTTTCTTCTTGTATATTTGGAAGGGGGAAACATCAGATGTCCACTTAATTGCACTGAAAGCTGAAGCCAGTCTGTGCAACAGGCGCTGAGGCGTAAGATCTGCTACGGATACGGGTCACAGATCTGAAGGGTCTTCCTATAGCAAGACTTGTTTTGGTTCTCCTCATTTGTAGTGCTCAGTTTGTCCTGTTAAGGACTTTTTTCTGTTTCTTTGCCATTCCTGTTATGCTGTTCTATCACTCAACAGCCTGACACTGTTCTCTGGATTCCCCATAGCCATTATCCACCACCATGTCATAACAGCAGATTTGATATCATCTCAGCAAGAATTGAAAATACCTCTTGCACTCTGACAGCTTTGGTTTTAGCCATGCATGATTTTCACATTAATTATATCTTAACCGTTTAACTGCTGTAATTAACAGCATCACTTTCTCAGAGCCATTGCTGTCATCGTATGGCATTACAGCGACCTCTCACTTCTGTAGCCAGGCTCTCACCTGCAGGGGCAATCTATGCTGCTTCTCTTATGAGATGTCTGTGTAGGAAATAAAATACTGTATCTCCAAATGACATTGTCTATTCCAGTGTAAGTATAAGCAGGAAGATTATCTTTAGACTATGTCAAATAACTCTTCAACTAACCAAGAGAAAGAAAGAGCCTGAGCTGTTACCTCTTCTCTTTGAGGGCACCTAAAACCCTGTAAGGGAAATGTTTTTTAAAAAAAAGCACCTCTCCAAAACTTTCCTTGTTATATCCCCTTCATGCAGCTTGGGATTCCTACACAAAGCACAGGGAAGCCAGAATTGGGTCTCCAAACCTGAAATTTAAAGAGCTTCGTAGACTGAATTCAGATGTCACTGTGTCCACTCATGAGATGTCAGTAAGTCTTACCTGGTAGTGGTGAGACTCATTGGAGTGCTGCATCTGTGGGGGGAAGCTGAACATGCTGGTCCAGTTGTGGGTGCTGGCCTCAGCTTTGTAAGAACCTGGGAAAATCCTGTTGTGATGAACCAAATGGAAACATTCATTCAGACACAAGATCCTCTAGTTTCATTTTACAGCAAGCGTGAGCAAAGCCCAAACTGTTACGGCTGCAGACTACATATTCACTGTTTCTGACTTTCTGAGCTACAATTTTCAATTTTACCTCTTGTCAGTCTTCAGCACTAAGCTAAAATCCATTTTAGGATGTGTCAGAAGGATGCAAGTACAACAGGTTATTGGAAGCTTCCTGGACTGGAGTACGCTCATGGTATCAGCCAGATACCAAAGTCCACGCTTTCATCCTGCTGAAGAAAAAGCTTGTTTCTCTGAAGTAATTGCTAGTCTGGCTAGCTGTCAGGGATTTAATAAATTAAAACTAAGCTCTGACACCTGGAAACAAGCTTGGATCTTTAAGAAAGAGTCATGCTTGTATTGTGGTGCTTGGGCTCAGGAGGCTTCTGACTGAATCTACTTTCCTACTCAGCATTAAGCTGTCTTTTAACAGCACCGTTAGCTATCATTACTGCATGACGTCTATCAAGCAATAAACCATGGTATATATTTAGCAGCAGGAGGTCATTATCTAGTAGCAGTGTTCATTGTGCCTTCAGACATTCCGCCTTAAATAAGGGTCAGCCATCCTGGCAACTGCCTAAAATCACTTTACCCTAAATACAAATGCTGATTTTGAGTAAAAGAGGAAGAAACGAGACTTCAGAAATGTTTTTTAATTCTCAGTCATTTTATTTTTCTTTGTGTATGTAATCAGAAGTGTTCTGTATGTGCTTCTGGAGTTTTTTATTATTATTATTTTTCGCAATGGCAATTGCTCCGCTGGGAGTTCTTATTATTGTTACGTTCATCTGAGGTTGCTTACACAGACAAAAATCACTCAAGCGAAATCACTGCTGATCACCGTGCAAGTGGGAAAGATATTAAGGTGACAGTTATATGGGCTTAGTTGCATTGATATAAACCATCTCCATTGGTTGGAAAAGCTGCCTTGGGACAAGCTCAATCGTTTTGTGTTTGCTTTCAAGTGCTTAGGAAGAAAGGCAGCAATTACAGAACATGGCTTAGGGTCACTTTAAGTCATCCAATGATGAACATTTATGCCACGTCTTGCCAGCTTTGGAGAAGGTGCTGTTCTGTGTCAGTGGTTACCCGCTATATAGATAATTGCAAAACAAACTTTGTAGTTTGGTTGATGCCTTTCTAATTACATCTCACCTTCATTAGGCTATTGAAGTGATAAATGCAGGAGAATACATTGGACTCTAGTGAAAATGCTCTGTCCGTGGCATTTACTGACTGCAGTGTGAGTTATTTCCTTGGGAGACCAGCAGAACACAGTGCAGCAAAGCCATGAACAAAACAGCAGCAGCAACAACAAAAAGTCAGCAAAATAGAGCTCAACTAACCAGACAGCATCTGACAGTAAAGTCTATACCTGGCATTGAACTGCTCCACTGGCTGGGGCTGATCCGTCAGCAGTGAGTGGCAGGTTCTTTTCATTTTAATTGGATTGGTGCAGGGAAGAAAGCAAGTAGATTTTGCCATGTGCTCGCGAGGCAGAGCTGCTTTGTGTTTATGGGTCAGTTCTGCGCTGGGGGCTTGCAGAAGTGTCACGGGGTGCCTGTGACACACCAAGGAGGGTGCTGTGGTGGGCCCTGCTCCTCTCTGCTGCTCTTGCCTCCTCACTCTTTCCTTCCTGCTCCGTTGTGGTTTCCTCCCCAGGGGCTGCAGGGCAATCTCTGCTCTTGCACCTGCAGCCTTCTCCCCTCCTGCTCTGACCTCACTGTTTGCAGACCTGTTCCACACACTTCCCTCACCCCTCTGTGTCTTCGTGCTTTTTTGCCTTTTCTCAAGTACGTTTCTATAGGGCGACTGCTATGACTGCTAAGAGCACGTCCTGGATTGGACCCAGGCTTACACAGCTGCTTGGAGCTGATGTCTTGGGAGATGAACAACTGGGATTTCCCACAAGCACAAATCTCTCCCCAGAGGACAGCCAAAGTCATCTCGTATCGTTTCTGATCTTCCTACAGACAGATTGAGTGCTTCTCAACTGTATTTGCTGTCTGAAATTATTTGCTGAATACAGCCATTACTCATTTCTGATTTATGAATTTTTCAGTCCGGGAGCAGCTCCGAGGAAGGAATTTGAGATTCAAAATCTTAGTTGTGCCAATGTGTTGATTAGCTGGTCTGAATGCATTAAGCTACTCAATATGTTTCTGTTTTCTGACTGAAATGAGTGTGACCTGCAAATGTTTTGTACTACTGAAAATAAGAAGTTATTGAAATCCTTGGTAGTTGTCCTGTATCTTAAGAATACAATCCGGAGTTAGGAAGAAGCAGCTGTGGGCTGCTTATTGTCAAATTGTAACAACAGACATTCCTTAGCTTCTTATCACACAGGTAGCTTTTTAATCCACACATTGCCCATCTGTATCTGAATATCCTGCAGAGTTGTCCTACGCCAAGTCACTGGCATCTGTCACGTTATTTCTTTGCTTTTCCCAGAAAACAAACTGGGTGGAGTGGGATGATTTGTTTTGAGATTGGTGCCTTTTCCAATAAGTACCATTACTACTGAAGTTTTCTGCATCAGGTTAGCAGGCCAACAGACTGGACACAGCACTAGAACACAGTCTGCCTCTGTGGGAAAATGGTGTTGTGTTTTGTTTTTTTTTTCCCAAAGTGTAGAACTTCATTATTACACAATGATGAGTCTATTTTCTGTGACAGCAAGGTTTGCTCAGAATGCTATTTCTGAATATATTCTTGCCAGTAAAATAGTTTAGAAGCATATTTGTAGAAAAGTAACATTAAAGTAGCCAGAACCTGGGGAAAAAAAAACAAGCTTTTCCAAAAGAGGAAAGATAATTCTTCAGAAAAACAACAACAACTACTACTACAAGAAAACAAACAATGGGGACAACAAACCACGTCAACTGAATGCCAGCCCACTGACCTGTCTTTCAAACCAGGATACCCCCAGCCCTTCCTGAACTGTCCTCCTGTTGCCATTATGACAGATACGTGTAGGCTCTTGGTGTTATGTCCTCTTGGTCATTGAGGGAAGGGATAGCGAAATCAATGGGAATTTGCAAGGATGGAGTTCAGAGCTGTTGTAACTTACAGTGAAATCTCATGTGCTGGTGTGACTTTGGGGCAGAATGTCCCATAACCTAGAGAGCAGGGCACGGCGACAGGGCTGGTTGGAGATATTTGTTACGTATTTTGTTGTATCAAGAGTAAACAGATCCGTGTGTAGGTCAGATCTACTCTCAGGCTCAAGCCTGGTGTTTGATTTCAGTGCGAATGAGGCTTTCTGGGTTTTGCAGTAGTTCCTTCTTGGGAACAGAGCTTAGTCTTTATTACCTACTGTAAAGGTTCACAGCAAAACCTGTTGGCTTCTCTGTGCTTTCGTGACAACCAGACATAATATGGATGCTGTACAGGGGGAACACAACACCAGGTAAGAGTAAGCAGGCAGGCTCAGTGGACCCAGTCTTAGCAAATATTTGCTCTTCGAGCGCTTTTGATACAGCTGGTTGAACATGAGCCAGCAGTGTGCTCAGGTGGCCAAGAGAGCATCCTGGCTTCTATCAGGAACAGTGCAGTCAGCAGGAGCAGGGAGGTGATTGTCCCTCTGTACTCGGTACTGGTGGGACCGCACCTTGAGTGGTGTGCTCAGTTTGGGGCCCCTCACTACAAGGAAGATACTGAGTTGCTTGAGTATACGTAGACAAGGGTAGTGAGGCTGGTGAAGGGACTAGAAAAGACTTGTGAAGATAGGCTGAGGGATCTGGGGCTGTTTAGTCAGGAGAAGAGGAGGCTGAAGAGAGAACTCATTGCTCTCTACAACTGCCTGGATGGAGGTTGCAGTGAGGTGGATGTTGGCCTCTTTTCTCAAGTAATAAGAGATTAGACATGAGGAAATGGTCTCATTGTGCCAGGGGAGGTTTTGATTAGAGATTCAGAAAAATTTCTTCACAGAGAGGTGGTCAAGCATTGCAGTGGGTTGCCTAGGGAAGTAGTGGAGTCCTGATGCCTGAAGGTATGGAAGAGGTGCATGGATGTGGCGCTAAAGGACATGGCTTAGTGCTGGGACTCGGTAGGTCAGGTTGATGGTTGGACTTGGTGATCCTGAAGGTCTTTTCCAACCTAAAGGATGTTATGATTCTGTGACTTTCCACAGATACAAGGGGGAAGGCAGGCATTAGGGAGGTGTCAGAGGGACAGAGGGGAGTGGTGAAAGTGAAAAATCAGTGCCAGGCTGGCAGGGAAGTATCTTGTATTAGACTTGTTGATATAGACTTGTTGGTATTCTATAATCATAGAATACCCTTAGTTGGAAGGGAACCCCAAGGATCATTAAGTCCAGCCCCTGGCTTCCCAAGAGGTCCCTTCCAACCTCCATGGTTCTGGGACTACGGGAGGTGCTGTGTTAGATCCCAGAGACAGTTAAGCCAACAAAACCCTTCTCGATAGGTTTTTATCTGTATAGTTGGAGAAGAAAGCAAATGGGAAAGCTTTCAGGCATTTAGACCTTTCTTCAGGTCTGAAACATAAGTTGTTCCATCCAAAAAGGTCCTTTTTCCTGGTTAGTGAAGAAACATTATTATTTACCAGATGATCATTTGCAGGTGCCTGTACTGGCACTGGATCAAGATGCCTTTTTGAGAGGGGAAAAAAAGGGTTTGTGGTGTGGGCTCTAACTGTGCCACTGGTCATTACTTTGCATTAGGACCAGACTTAGCCCATTGGTATCTCCTGTTGTATTTAATAACAGGGATAAAGGCTTGATGGTTGCACGAGGTGTGGCCTCAGGCAGCACTAGGTTGCTGCTGCCTTGCCCCAGAGATGTGCTTCAAGGTCCACTGGAGTTGTTGAATTAGCCACGTCAGTGGCCTTTGGGTTAGATCCTGAGGACCACAGGCAGTTGTGCATGGTTTTATTTGGAAATCCAGGCCTTGCACTCCTCCCTGATTAGAGAAACAAAAGTTTCAGATATTTGAGGCAGACTCTTGATACATAGATTGGAATTCATTTTCCAGCAAAATGATTTCCAATTTCACTTTAAATAGTCTCTCTGAGAATGTTTCCTCCGGCAAAATTCTCTCTTTTTGTAGCTTTGTGGAGTACAAATGCACAACAGGCATAAAGCACACAGCCCAAACTCCTGGCAAAGCAGAGGTGTCAACTGGTGGGGAACAGTCGTTGCTCTCTGCTTTTCACTTATTGCTCACCGATGAATGCCATTACAGGGTCTAACTCACCTCCAAACAGCCACCAGTGGCAAAAAAAGACAAAAGGTGCGTACTTGAAAGGAGGGGAAGTAGAAGTAAGTGAATAAATATGATGGTATACCTGCACTGTAGCTCTGAGGCATGTTTTGCAGGCCTGATAACACAGCAAGTACAACAAAGTCATAGAAATCTGCATAAAGCATTTTTTATGATAATGACTTGGCTTTTCTACTCAGAGCTGCACACATTAATGAAATTCCCAGAGATTTATTAAGTCAGCCCAGTTTATTAAAAAAAAAAAAAAAAAAAAAAAAAAAAAAAAAAATTAACTGTTCTGCAATTTCCCTGTTTTTCGTACGTACCTGATTGTTAAAACACAGTAAATGTTCTTAATCATTCATCACTCTGACACGGAGTAATTGTTTGTTATTACTGTTTGGATTACAGAGTACCTAAAAGCTCTAGTCAGGGATCAAAGTCTTATTGTATGAGGCACAGTACACACATAATAAATAGCAGCCTGCAGCCCCAAATAAACTGCAGGCTGGGCTTGCTGTACTATATCACTTTCAGTATGTTTCTCCCAGCGAAGTCTCTTCTTTCTCCGTGACAGTCTGGTTATTCAGTATGAAACCCATCTTCTTGACTTCCTTGCATGATGCTGCAATGCTCTCTGTTGCACGGTTAATAGGAATATCCCCAGTGCTTTGGCAGGAGTATGTAAAGGGAGGAGAGAAGGGGAAGGTAATTCTTTGTTTCAGGAATTCAATCCATCACAGCCCACAGTATTTTCTCCCCAGTACTTTTCTCTGTCACTCACTAGGACAGACACCGGGTCGAGTACATTATAAGTTGGATCTCCAGCTAATGGCTACAGAGGCCTGCAACAAGCACAGTAACTGGAACACAAGCTGCTGGAGAGAAATAGCTTAGTCTCCCTTGCAGCACATCACACACGTGCCTATACAGAGTTTTCTCTTGGATGCAGTAAGTGAGGAGCTTGATGCAGTATTGCCTTATGGTCTCATCCCACGTTAATAAAACGTGACAACACAGACACATCTCAGGACCAGTTGGTATCTAAATACAGTGTCTCAGCTTTCTTGCTCCAGGGAAAAAACTTTTGGTTCAAAACCTTTTTGGTCCATGGTGGCACGTTTGTCCTTGACTTGTCCCTGGGAAGTGTTACAACGGAGCTGCCTCTTCTTTTCCACTGGAGAGTCAGAAGACCTGCTTTATTGAGTTCTGCTCCATATTCTTTCCCTTTCTGCATCTCTGCATGGCTTAGCAGCATTAGAGTACTGGCAGAAATGAGACAGGTGGGAGAAACAAGGCCTTCTCCTCAGGGTGGGCTGCAAGGAATGGGATGGCTCCTCACCCAGCTCTTTTTCTATCTTCAGCCTTCTTTTATATTAGTGTTCTGTATCTTGACCCTGTTTCTATCTTGGTTTCTGACTTACCTCTTGTGCTTGGGCACTTGCCTCTTGTGCTTGACCATGACTTTAATAGGCTTTAGTCCTTCTCATTCTTCTCCACAAAGAGGAAGCAGGTGTTTAGAAATATAGTGGTTAGGCTGGAAAAGTTCAGTGTCATCTGTGGTGAGTTTCCTTAATCCATTGCATAATATAGGTAACCAAGAAGGAGAATGAGTTGAAATGTCAATGAAAAGTATCAGAAGTGTTCACTAGGGGCCATATGCTGTTCTCTGTAGCGGAATCCTGTTCTCTTTACATGCATTAAGCCCTAGTTAAATGGCTTATCTATTGTGCTGAGCCCTAGTTAAATGGCTTATCTATTTATTTAAGGTATTTAATTAATAACTCAGATACAGTACCAGTCCTCATTGTTCTTTGCTGATAGAGCAGAGCCAAGAGAGCAGACCTGCGTTATCAAAGCACGCTGTGCAGCTCTGAGAAGCTTTTTCAGGCTTTCGACCTGAAAAAAGAGCTCAGAGCTGGAGCTGCTCCAAAGCTGCTCTTGCATGTAGTGTGCAGGAAAGGAGTTTCAGTAATGAGCTGGCATGGGAACTGGCATGTCAGCCAGGCGTGTGGCAACAGGCTGGAAAATAAGAGTGAACACACAAACCTTCCCTCTTCAGAGCCCTCAGCAAAAAAAAAAAAAAAAAAAAAACTGTCTATTTTGCTGGAGTAGACCACTTGTCTGGAGCATTTTTCCCTCTTTCTTTTGAATATCAGATAAGGGGTGAAATTCTGCATTGTCTTGACCTGAAGTAACGCTGCTGAGCAGAGGGGAAATTCAGCAAATTGATTCCTTTCTCAGAGGTTGGTGAGGCCCTGGCACTGCTGCCCAGAGCTGTGGGTGCCCCATCCCTGGAGGTGCCCAAGGCCGGGTTGGATGGGCCCTGGGCAGCCTGAGATGGTGGGGGGCAGCCCTGCTCATGGCAGGGGTTGGGGCTGGGAGGGCTTTAGGGTCCCTTCCAACCCAAGCCATCCTGTGATTCTATGACGAATAAGCAGAGCTGCCTTCTTTGTGGGTGGGATCTTGTTTTTTCATTTAGTATCTCTGAGCTTACTCATCTGATATCTTTATGACTTTGCAGCCAGATGAAAAAGTGTGACTGTACTCAGGCTGGTAATGTTTATTTGTTTATTTTTAAGACTGCCCAACCCTGTGACACTGGAAGTCAACACATTGTTAAGAAAGTCATGAGGTGGCTCTTCTCACGGCCAAGATCGTTCTTGAAGGCTCAATAGGTCTGTTGTGAGAGCAGGTCCAGAGCATGCTCTCATTCATTCCCAGAATGCTGTAGTAGCAGCACAAGGAAATGATTGTATGTCTGACTTCCAGCCACATTGTGATCTTAATTCCAGGGCTGACAGTATTAAGGCTTGCCCCAGTTAGCTTCAGATCCCTCCCCTGCTCCTGCTCTGGTTGGATAGTAAGCACATTGTCAGGTTTGGGATGTTTGCTAAAGAATACGGAATACAGGGACTCTGCTTCTTCTCAAATTGCCGCCGTTTCTATCTCCAGGCTTGGGATTTCTTGTGGCAGCAAGGAGGAAAGCTAAATAGCAAGTTGCCTACCTGGAATACAGACAGCATGTCCTTGTTGATGTGTGACAAATGGCAAAGTGTCAAGTAAGAAGGAACTCTGCTGTGCAATATGCTCCTCACACCAGCAAAGACTTGAGGCAAAGGCCATGAACCACAAATGTCTCGAGTAAACTATCCATGAATGGTCTGCAGACCAAGGATTCTTTATTAGAGGGCGGCAGAAATGTTTCTGAAAAACAAACAAATATGAAACTATTGCAGTCAGTTCACACCAAGATAGAAACAAAGTGTGGATATTTCCAGTACCCTGGAAATATCCCCTGCCTCCTTCGTATTTACCATGGTGTAAATTAGGAGTACCTCTGCGAAAACAAATGTGGTCTTCACAGGGGTAAAAG
>NC_034411.1:9574018-9671623 GCF_002078875.1 Numida meleagris | reverse complement strand
GGAGTACCTCTGCGAAAACAAATGTGGTCTTCACAGGGGTAAAAGCAATGGAAATGAAGACATATGTCTGAAGTGTTGCAGAAGACAGCAGCCAAACCTTCAGCATGTAAGCTGTGTGGGTGGTGTGAGGAGAGCTGCTTTCTTTAACGCTTCCAGGATTACTTGGGCAACGTTGTTCTGTTCTTTTTTTCCCCCCCTTGGAAAAATGACAGAAAACACAGTGATTCAGAGAGGCTGCAAATAACATTTCATTAAGTGCACCCGCAGTAAGTTTGCAGATGGCACCAAGTTGGGAGGAAGCGTCAATCTGCCTGGGAGTAGGGAGGCCCTACGGAGGGATGTGGGTAGGCTAGATCGATGGGCTGAGAGCAACTGTATGAGCTTCAACAAGGCCATGGGATGAGTCCTTTGGTCACAGCAAC
Organism: Numida meleagris; assembly: GCF_002078875.1. NCBI lineage: Eukaryota > Metazoa > Chordata > Aves > Galliformes > Numididae > Numida > Numida meleagris. Next base: position 9,671,201 of record NC_034411.1, on the reverse strand, counting down.
CCCATGCATCACTACAGGCTTGGGGCAGAATGGCTGGAAAGTTACGTGGAGGGTAAGGACCTGGAGGTGTTAGGTGACAGCTGGCTGAGCATGAGCCAGCAGTGTGCCCAGGTGGGCAAGAAGGCCAATGGCATCCTGACTTGTAACAGCAATAGTGCAGGCAGCAGGAGCAAGAGGCGATCATCCCTCTGTAGTCAGCACTGGTGAGGCTGCATCTTGAGTACTGTGTTCAATTTGAGCCCCTCACTACAAGAAGGACACTGAGGCCCTGGAGCAAGTTCAGAGAAGGGCAGTGAAGCTGTGAAGAGTCTGGAGCACACGCGTTAGGGCAAACAGCTGGGGGAACTGGGATTGTTTGGTCTGGAGAAGAGGAGGCTCAGGGGAAACCTTATCACTCTCTACAACTGCCTGAAGGGAGGATGTGGCAAGGTGGGGGTTGGCTTCTTCTCCCAGGTAACAGTGATAGGATGAGCAGTAATGGCCACCAGTCCCAAGCATAAGGCCTGTGTGTGTGTGTGTGTGTGTGTGTGTGTGTGTGTGTGTGTGTGTGTGTGTGTGTGTGTGTGTGTGTTGAGCAGCCCTGGGGTGGTAACTGTCCCTGTAGAAGCACTTTTGAGTTTCCAGTTTCTCTCAGCATCTTTTGCTCATGAATGGATTAAGCAGCACAGCCACCCTGAGGTGGATTAGCATCCCTGCTCTGCAAGAGCAAGCCTTAAGTCAGGGCAATGTTGCATCTGCCAAAATCTCACAGAGCAGCACTGGCAGAAAACACCCCTCCTCTCCCAGCACACAGCCCTGTGTTTTTCAGTCAAACACCTGTATTTTCTTGCAGGACTGCACAAACACTCAGGAGGAGAGTAACTAATCTAAAGGCAGAAATCCGTGTGCCTTCTGAATTTCCTTCTCTGGAGCTACTATGAGAATGGACACATCAATACAGCCTTCTGCAGGAAAGCTGACACTCTCAAATCCGTGCCATGCTGCAATAACCGAAACCCCCTGCCAGCTTGGTGATGGTGCTTTCTAATCAACTTTGCAATGAATATTTCTTAAATCATGTTAATCCCCCATTTTAGCAGCGATAGCGGTTCCAGACAATAAAGCACCGTACCTGGAGGGAAATGTACCTGCCGCTTCCCCAGAGAGGAGGCAATTAGCAGCACGAGTGATGTCAGATGAGCTAACAGCACCAGCATTTATCACCCCAAGCTCGTTTCCTGGAAGGAAGGGAATCTTTGCACTCTGCTTCTGGTGCAATCAGCTTTTATTTATGTCGTGCTTGTGGAAAGCAGCTCTTAAAGGAAAAGTGAACCTACACTCTTAGGAGCAGTTTTACTGTGATCTACACAGATGCATTTCCTGTTGGAGTGTGCTGAATGTTGAGATCTCACATGGAAATGAGAGACCTAAAATGAGAGTAGGCAGGATGCAGTACCCAGCTTTTAAAAATCCAAGTCTGGAGATCCACAGACCTCAATGAAACGCTGATGAAGAGGCCGAGAGGCCGTTTTTGTGAGTGTTTTCATGTTCTCATCTTCCCAAGCTTCTGTGGACCAGCTGCTATGGGAAGTGTTGGCATCCCAGCCCAAAGAGACTGCAGTCCAAGCAGTAGGCATTTCTGAGCTCAGGACATTGTTATTTTGGGTAAGGAAGGAGTGATATACTGGTATGTTTTTCTGTTAAGCCTCAAGCTAAGCTTTGGGTACATTCAGTGCAGAGCAACTGCTCTTGATAAATTAGTGGTGATAGCTTGAAAAAGAGAGGGTAATTTCTTGGTTTAGTTATCTAACCTGCTGTGCATACGCAGCCGTAACCTGGGCTTGCTAGCTCAGGTGTTGCAGCAGTGGTACGTTAACATAGTTGCACTTAACATAGTGTTCTCTTGCAGTGAGCTAATCATGCAGGCCCTCAGGCAGCCTTTGCAACCACCATGGACTTCTGTGCTGCTGCTGTTGTGTTCCTCGTGGGGGTGGCCAAGCAGGCCTGAAGCCAGGCTCATTGCTATTCCATTAGCTGCAGCTTCAGAAGAAGAAACAAAGGGATATTTATGCGGGAAGGGACCTCAGGAACTCTTCAAGTCCCATTCCTGCTCAAAACCAGGTCTGATTTGGAGGAGATTGCTCATGGCCTCATCTACCTGAAATCTCCATGGGTTGGAGATGCCCCAGCCTCCTTAGGCAGCTGTTCCAGGGCTGAACCATCCTGAAGTTGTTTTTGTTTTTTCTCTCTGATCATGTGTTGATTCCTTTGCTGTCACTGGTGTCCTTTCCCTCTGCTCTTCTGCTGCCCCTTTAAGAAGAGTCTGGCTCCAGCTGGTCCCTGAGGACCCTTTATAAAGAGGTGACTGCAATGAAATCTATTTCTCCCAGCTGAGCAGCTTGACTTTCAGCCTCTCCTCTGCTGCCAGCAGCATCTCTGACCATCCTGGTGGGCTTCTGTGGGACTTACTGTGCTTTCAGAGCCAGTCTTACATTGGACAGCCCCAAACTGGACACATTACTGCAAGAATGGACACAAAAGCACTGTGCAGAGGGCAAGGATCCCCTTGACCCCTGGCTATGCTCCAGCTCATGCAGTTCAGGATGCTCTCTGCTTCTTAATGTAAGAGCATATTGCTGGCTCATTTTTAACTTGCTGTCAAACAAGACACCGAAGGCCTTTTCTTCAAAAATGGGTTTATAGGATGTAGGAATACACTTAGGATTGCTGCCAAGCAATGTGTCCTGGAGAATATGCTGCACAGCATTCCTCTGGCTTTTAGGCTCCTTTAGATTCAGTTTCACCTCCTTGAAATGAAGAACATTCCCCCTTCCCATATAATTCATAGGATCATAGAATATCCTGAGTTGGAAGGACTGTTGAGTCCCGCTCTGGGCTCCACATAACATCACCCACGGCTCTGATAGCGTGTCGCTTGGTGAGTCCTGCCAACCTATGCCCAGTGTCACTGCTGCGTTTCCTGGTTCGAGGAAGAAAGCGGAGAACATGGAATTGTCGGGTGTGCAAAATAATCTTGTTTTCCTGTAAGAGTAGCTGCATCTGAAACCGCAGTAAGCCCTGGGAAACTAGACTGCCAACTTATATACGTACGTAGAGAATTAATTGTGTCTAGTAGAAGAAGTGTATTTGTGTGTGTGTGTGTGTATACACATGGTATCTGTATGAAACGCCTGTGTCGTATTGTTTGGTTTTGGCCTTGAACTTGGATTCACCCTGGTTGTGTTTGCTAAAGGCAGGGCAAAAGCTGCCCTATAAAGGAGCCCTGGGGTAATCGCAGCCCATCTGTCGCTCTCTTGGATGTGGCTGAAGGGTTCTACTGGAGGCACTGCAGGTAAAACAGCACTTTGCTATTTTACTTCGTATAAGATAAAACAGGCGAAATGCAAGGAATAGTGCTGGAAAAGCACCACAGTAGCACTGAGAGGGATTTGTCTTTGGGAGACAGAATAAGTTAGTGTCCCTGTCCTTAATGCTGCATGGAGGGAAAGAAAAAAATGAATTTGCCATCCTACAAAATGCCTAGCAGTAAAACAGCAAGTTGTCAGAAGTAATCAGATCAGGTGGGAGCAGAGATCCTCAGAGGAGGAGGACTCTATAGTTACTATATGCTGCTGCTAAATGAGGCAGAAAAAAGGTAACTGGAAGTGTCCTTATGCTATGTAGGAAAATAAATAGCCAGAAAGAAGTACTTCATAGACTAGTTGGTGCAGAAGGACATATCATATACTACAGGGAAAGCAATCTATAGGAGGGTTGCCCATGCGCCTCACTTTGGTCTTGAATTTTTTGGGGGGAGGTGGGGTGGTGCTCATGGCTTCTCTATGCTGTCTGTCCGTCAGGGAGTTTGGGACACCCAAGTTCAGGTCCCTGTTCTCCCTGTACAGTTGGCTGTCACTGAGGGCAATCTGCTGAGAACCAGCACACTCTCATTTGTTTTTACTCTGAGTGCAAGGCGAGCTAATAAACCCCCGCTTTCCTTCATTATAAGGCCATTTTGGAACTGATTCCCTGAAGTTTTTACAGTACCTCAAATACATGAGTGACAGGGTCTTAAAGGGAAAGAGCACTTGCCCTGCTGTAGCATGTATTGAATACTATGTGTGAGATTACATTACACATTGACATTTTGGAGTGCTTGAGAGGGGACAGGAGAAGAAGGGCTGCCAGCCTTTTGGCTTTTCTGGGATTCTTCATAGTGCCTGATGCAAATTCAGCAGTCTTCCCAATGTACAGAAACCCAACTGAGCCAACATGTATCAGAAATGTTCTGGAAAAAATTGATGGAGAGGAGAAGGTGGATAACTCAGTGATGAAGCTAATTGCTTATTTCCACTTCCTACTCAATGAAAACTATCAGAAGCCATTGAAGGAAATAACGCGTGTACTCTGACATAAATCTTTGTGCAAAGTGTAATTAGCTGTCAGTAGCATTTGCCACCGCTGAGTTCCTGATTATAACAGTGGCTTGACATCTTTTGTGAATGAACGCAGGAGGGTGAAGAGATGTACCCTCTGCTGGTGGTTTTGAAGTTGTTTAATGCAGAAAACAGTGGATCCTTGGGGTTCCTGGGCTAGTTTCCTCCCTCCATGTGTCTCAGGACAGGGAACAGTCCAAGGGCCAAGCGCTGCATTGCGGCTTTGTCCCTTTGTAGTCTTTCTATGTCCGAGTTCAGTAACTGTAAGGTTTTCTCCAGCCAGGCAGGCAACATTCTGCTTTAAAAGCTGCTGTGATCTCTGCCGTTGCTGTTGCACTTGTGGAAGCCAAGTGAAAAGGACGTGTGGCCAGGGGTGGCTGACGGGGAGCATGGTGCTAGCTGGGTAGGACTGGCCCCATCAGAGAGAGAGCTTGTGCCTCTGAGCACATGTACACCCAGATACAGTGCTAAGAAAGTTATTCTTGGAAGGCCGAAAGTAGTTAAACGTATTATTTTCTCCAATCTGGTTGCCAAATTATTCCGGATATGTTAAGCAACGTAATTAAACACACACAGACATACGCTAAAAACTCGTGTTCTTTGTCAGAAGAGAGGGAGCACGTGTCAGCTCCAGCCTTCAAGCTCTGTTAGTTTTAATTTGAGTTTTGGAATTAGTAATCAGTTTTGCTGGAACACTGTTGCAGGAAATAGATCTTCACATGCATGGGGCTTGGGCACAGATTCAAATGAGTATTTGTTAAGAAGGAGCCATTCGCTTGTCATGTTATGGTACATTACATGAGATTTATTTCCATTGTATGAAAAAATGCAAGCCCAAGGGGAATGTTCTCGCATCTTGTTGGCCAAGGGTGATTTCTGAATTCTACATGACTTTTTTTTTTTTGTGAGGCTTTTAATTAAGATAATAGAACACAAAACCTCCTTGCTTTTCTGTGCTGTAGTTACAATACCAGAAGGCCAAGGGACTTGAAGCACCAAGATGGGTGATGGCACTAAGTGTGGGGTGAGGGGTCTGTGTCATACCTACACTGGGGCTGTTCTGGGCTCAAGAAATCCAAGGCTTAGCACTTACTGGAAACTTCTGCTCTCTTTGTACTGCACCAGCAACACACCAGATCCATAAATCCATTTGCTTGATAGGAAGGTGCCCTTTTACCTACTAAAAGAATTTTTTTAAATGACAACATCCAGTGACTTGAAACTGAAACTAAACAGCAGGCTAGATGTTAGCACAGCAAAGTTAATTAAAGGAGGAGGATGCCTCGCCCAGGGCAGGTGGTAGATTTTCCAGTGCTAACTGTTAAGTCCGTCTGGTGTAGAATTTCACCGTATGTGAGAAATGTCCACTTCTTCTAAGTGAAAGCATTTAAAAAAGAGGGATTCAAACGTGCTTCAGCAGTGGATGCCATGCAATGACTTGCCAGTCATGACCTGCCACTCAGAGGGAGTGACTGTCAAGCACTCAGTTGTTGAAATGAAATAAATAGCTCAAAAGACGCCCTGGGCATGGGATTTGCAATGAATGGCCAGGAGAGTGCTGGATTCCACTGACCAGGCTGCTCATGCTGTCTTCTTCCTCCTGAGCCTGCTGCTCCGGCTCCATCCTATAGCCCATGCTCCCGTGTGCTGCAGATGTACCTCAACAGTGACACAGCTCGCTAACAGCTTTGTCCTCTCTGTCCTCAGGGAAGACTCAAAAATTGAATTTGTAGCAATGACAGCACTGGTTTAAGATAAACTGGTTGGGATTTGCCTATTCCTCTTTCCCCGGGCGTTTCCAGCTAATAAGGATTTTGTCACTCTGCTTTGCGCGCTCCAGCATCGTCTTGTGGGGGGTTTCCCACTTGCTCCCAGGGCACCACTTCAGATTGGATAACTAATGGCTGTCTGTGTCTCTCCTCCTTCACAGGAGAGGGGCACAATGCTCAACCTCAGCTCGGCTCTGAGGTTGGAGCAAGGCATGCAAACAGCAGGGGCAACAGGAAGCCTCCAGAACCTGAGGAAATTTAATGATCAGGACTTTGAGCACCTGCGATCCCTGTGTCTGAGCCAAGGCCTGTTGTTTGAGGATGACACCTTCCCTGCTGATATCAGCTCCATCGGACTCAACCTGCTCCCAAAGGATGAGCTGCAGCAAATAGAGTGGAGGAGGCCAAGGGTGAGTTTTGCCAGCCAAGGTGTTTTGTGTCACTGCTGCTGGTGAGAGGTGCTGATGCCTTCATTCTAGGGGAAAGAGGGCTGTGCTAAGTGGGGAAACAGAGCACTGGGAATGCAACACTGAAAGAAGGCATCCTTGTTGTGGGACATGTGGAAGGAAGTTGACCTGTTTACAGCATCTTCTTCTGTGTCCAGCATGAACTGCCCTTTGCAGACCAGGGCAGCAAGGAGTGGGATGCTGTAAACACCTGAGCAAGCAGGGAGGCTTGCAAGCAGCCCATGGAAGGGACCATACATTCTATGCATGCCCTGATTGCTTGGGTGGGAGCTGAACAACTCTTTTGTTGAGGTTCTTTTGTCTTCGCCAGGTCCTGGGGCTCACCAGCTGCCCTTCCCAGTCTGCTCCTGGTCTTGCCTCTCTTCCAAAAACCTTCCTCAATTTAAATTGCATTTAACTAAGTAGTGGCGTGAAATCAGTTGAGATTTTCTCTTCTTGTCTGTTAGATGTGTAGATTCTGACACTCCAGTATGACGAACTCACATGGCTACACCCATAGTCACAGCTTTGTATGGGTTACAAAGCCAGAAGCTTTCAGTATCTGTCTCAGTAAGAGTGATGTCCAGCTCTGTGGATTAGCATTTGTAACATTAATGTTGTCACTGTGTACGTTTCTGTCTGTGAACCTTACTAGAATTCATGCTCCCATTTGATCTGCTTCTAGATGACTCTCAAATTCTACTGAAGATCTCTCATTTCTGTAATCTAAGCCACTGATTCAGCAATACCTCTTTGAAAGTTCCCTGTCCAGGTTTAACAGGCTATTCCTCGATGCTAAAAATAGTAATAATAGTCATAATAATAATTCTGGAAATGTATCTGTGACAAAAATGGCATCTCAGGCCTATTAGTTTCTTAGCTTCCATCTTCTGAGTCACACAGGGTTTTGTTACTTAAGTAGCAAATAGCTCTGATATAGCAGTTGAGCAACAGTGCTCTATTTTACCTTGTACATTGTCAAGAGTATGGCCAGTTATGTTCAGAGCTTGAAGTCTTCATATCTGGGGGTAATTATAAAACAGGAGGAAAACAGAGTGATTTTCACGCAGCAGTAGTCAGTGGTAACAGAACCAACTTGTTTCGACCTGAAAAGTGAGCTGATTTGGGATAGGAGTTCCTGGAGGGGTAGTACATCAGGAGCAGCTAGACAGCATTTGAAATGCCCCTTTTCTGAACTGTGCAGTAGTTGTAGTTTTCCATTCGATGGGAATCGCTCCAGACCATGTTTTCAACACCAAGCTCTCATGGTAGAGAATTTTGCATGCGATGCTTCAAGCATTAATCATCCTTTAGCTAAGACTTGGGAGACACCAGACTACTGCAGTTAGAATCTAAGTAATATTGGGGAAAACAATACAGTTTCAGACAATGCTTGTCTTATGGGACTCACTACTTAAATAATTTAAGTCATAGAAGTTTCATTATTTGATACAGTCACTTCACAAAAGTGCTCGCTCACAGTTGACCTCTCCTCCTCTGCCCTCTGCAGAGTAAGTGCGGACCTCTTTTAGGAACAGAATGCTTATCCTAATTCTACACTGCTTTGGGTGATGCTTTGTTTATTGGCACTTCATTTAATTCCCAGAGATTTCCTGGAAATAGCATCGACATTAAAGAAATCTGAACATAGAAACTGAAAAAACAAAAAGTGTTTTGGAATTAGGATCTTTCCACACAGCTAAGCTGAGCTGGAGTTCCTACTGCATCAGTCTTGGCCTATCTGTAGCCAGAGGGGAGAAAAAGACAACTTCTATTCAGACAAGCAACCAGATGGTAGCTTGGAGTTAACCTAAAACATTAGCTCTAATGACACGGGGGAGGGATGCAGGAACACCTATCAAATGAAAGGAAATTAAAATTGAGTAAACAAACATACACAGTCATGTGAGCTGCTTTAAGCAAATTATGGAAATGTGCAGTTCCCTTATTTCCTGTTCAGTATTTTTCCTTTCAAAGTCTTGAGGTTGTCCCGTATTTACCTCCTTTGTTTGCAGCTGCCATTGCGTTTTAGTGCTGAACTACGCAAAGGAGTTGCAGGTGAAATCTGAATGGGTTCCTGCCTCTGGTGATGGTTGTCCTCCAGCAGGGCTTTCCTCTCACACTGATGGCCTCCCATCTGCACAGTCCAAGCACGCCCCATCCCTGTTGTGACAGACAGCTGGGACAGTTTTTTGGAGCCACTGAGGCATTTGTGCTGAAAAGATGTGAACAGGAACTGAGTTATCCTGCTGCAAAGCAAGGAATTGCGTTCTGATGGTGCAGGCAAACCCCTTAAGATCTGTCTGGCTTTTCATCTCCAAGAGAATATCAAAGGAAAGCAGAATAAGAGTAAAAAAAAAAAGGAGGGGAAATGGGGGGGGAGGGGGGAGAAGAGACAGATTCAAAGATGGGAATCCTGATTTTGTGTTAAACACAAAACTGTTGATAAAGCCTCCAGCCAAGAGAGTCCTTTGGCCCCCAGTGGATGGAAGATGTCTGGATGTATGCAGGAGGAGCATTAGGAGGAGCAACTGAGCTTGCTTTTCACCAACATGTCAGAGACAGCATTGCAACAGGCAGAGCTTTGGTCTGAGCCAGCACAGCTCATTCTGTGTTCTGCCTTCCCGTGTTAGTCTGACTGGTCTATTTTTGTGCTGGCTATTCTGTGGAGGTTTCCTGTGGATTCAGATGTGTGACATCAGTGTATGCCTGACCCCTCCTCAACACAGAGCCTGGGAGATCCCTCAGCATGGGGAACAGTGGTAGCAGCTTTGCCTCTTAATCCAGAGCAACACTGTGACAGGCACAGCAGTGATGCTGAATTAAGATATGTCCAGCTGCGAAGAGAGTTTGGCTTCCAAACAGCAGCAGTCTTTTTATTATTCTTCGCTTCCACAACACTAATAAGCCAAAAATAAAATATATCTTCTTCAGAGTTAAAGTTACAGCAGCAGCTCAAGCTGCTGCTCCTGAGGAAGGACTCCAAGCAAAGAAATCCCCAGGCAGTTATGCCCTTACACTCTACATTCCTAACCCCTCACCTGGCAGTCCAATAGTGCCAATAGTTGGAAGTCTGTCTGCTCTGGATTGGTTCCATTCATTGCCTCTAGGTGAGCTGTTTTCTCTTGTCTTCAGGGCTGTATGATCTGCTGATGGTTGCAGTCTGTCAAATATAGTCTTTCTTAGTTTCTCATTTTCCAGTTGGAGCTGGCTCTGTAGCCTTCCTTATTTGTAGATGGGTAAGAGCTCATCAGCCTTTGGTCTTAAGTAGCTAAATTAGTTGAAGCCTGTGTTAAGCAGTTTCTATGCAATGTTCATTTATACAGGTATATACCAAATTGCACAACACTGAAAAGGAAGAGTCCTGGGGAAAATGCTACAAGGCCTCATAATAGTTTTTCATGAAACACAGCAATCTTTCTAGAAATATAAATCTAGTATCTGTATTTATCATGCAATTTGAGTGCTAGGGAATTGTAAAGTCTGCATATCAATGTGCAAAGTAACTAGGCACATAGTTATGTTTTGCAACACTAGACAATAGTTCCTGATGTTTTATGACCACTGTATTTCCTTGGAAGAAAGAGGAGCTAATTGGAGACTTCCTTTCCTTCTGCTTGAGAAAGGCTAGATTTCTGAAGTGCTGCTCTCATCATAAATACAGAGTAGGCTAGAATAGAAGAATAGTTCAGTTGGAAGGGATGTACAGAAGTCATTAGGTCCAGCTGCCTGACCACCTCAGGGCTAACCAAAAGTTAAAGCACATTAATGAGGACATTATCCAAATGCCTCTTGATCTCTGACAGCCATGGGGCATTCACCACCTCACTAGGAATCCAGTTCCATGAAAACTGCATGGTTTGGCAGCTGGGCACAGAGCCCTCAGAAAGATATTTGTAGCATTAGACAAACCCAAATGAAAAGCCGATAATGGGCTTGGAAAGGGGCAGAAGCTTGTGGCTGGCAAGGCTGGGCACCCACACTTCTCTTGGCATTTTCTTTCTTTCAGGAGCTTCTGAGAAACCCCTGTTTGATAATGGATGGAGTTAGCAGATTTGATATTATTCAAGGAGAAATAGGTAAGTTTATTCCTGCTTTGGAAAAGATTGGCAGAGAGCGAGAACGTGTGCTTGCTTTGTGATATTCTGAGTTCTTGGTGGAAGGGCATGAATCGTGGTAACTTCAGTGAACAGTTAATACAGTTCACTCCAGACTGCTGCAAGTCCTCACACAATTTATTGGAGATACCTAACAGGATTCCCAAATGCAGTAGCTGCTGCTTTAGTATACATGGCACCTGCCCTCTACATATGAGGACAAGATCCAAATGAGAACAGGCAGAAACTTTGAATTCAAGGGTCAAGTACAGTTATTGGGTGAGTAGGTAGAGCTCTGATACGTATTTCATCCTAACATCTCCATCTGGTCACTCTTATTGATTTGCGTTGTTTTCTTTTCCTGTGGTAATTCTGTCCATCTTCTACAACAGTCAGCCAGATACGTGTCTCATCTGCTGTCAGTTCCATCTTTTTCTCCCAGCTCATAATCATGTTTATCTTTGGGAGCAGCTCTGCTCCCATACTGTAAGAATTGTCTTCCCATTTCTCACTCCACTGGGAAGTTGGAAGATTTTCTAAGCCACTTTCTAGACTGCAGATCTCAACATGACCACAAAAGAGGAGTATGAAAGTAGCCAAGGATGGCTACATGGCATCAGGGCTCCCATGGGACATTGCTGGTGAATGCTGGGTTGTGTTGCGCTGTTTTTGAAGGAGAGAAGGAAGACAGAAGAATGCTGGCTTCTTTTAATAAGCTGCTTCTTAGATGTCTAAGTCTGTTCTTCTAAGGAGTTAGTTACAGTCCACAACAGTGAGTAACTTACTGAATGTACTGGATTCTTCCCTTCCTCGAGGTGACTGCTGGATGCTGGCTGCCCTGGGCTCCCTGACAATGCAGAAGCGATTTTTGGAAAATGTTTTACCAAAGGACCAAGGATTCCAGAGTGATTATGCTGGGATTTTCCATTTTCGGGTATGTAATCTGCCATATTTGTACTGCTCGGGCTTGGCTGGTTGGATTATTTAGGGATACGAACATCTCAGTATCCTTAAATGCTTCTGTTCTGAGAACCAATTAAGAACTCTGCAGTAAATCCCAAATTTTCTAATGGGTCCTCCTTCTCCAGGTGGTGCAATCAAACAAATCAAAGGGAATTTGAAGCTCTTTTTCTGAAAGTTATGGCTTGTACCTGACTCCAGAGGTACAGATACCAGTTGTTTGGATAGATCTGTGTACATAGATATTCTAGGTGACATTCTGGTTTCTGCTTTGATTTGGACATCTTGTTGTGACTGACAGTGCACATATGATTTTTATCTACTTGGACTCATTTTCTGTTTTCCAATATACTTCAACTTGCCCTACTAGCTGGGTGGAATTTAATGAAATTACAAATCCTGGGGGACAGGTCAGAGGGACGGAGATTTGATTCAGAGAGAGGAGCAAAGTTCTGTAGTAAATTTCACTTTCTACCAACTCTTGATATCCTCTGAATCTCTCAGGTGAGTGACAGGGAGATGTGAGTGACTGTCAGGCCCTGCTTGCTTGTATTTGAGTCAATGAAATATCTTATGGGATTAGAAGCATTTGTCGCACCATTAAGCTCTGGAAGCTAAATGGGAGGTAGAAAGAATCAGTGTATTACTTGGCCACTCATCACGCTCCTTTTTTCAGAAGTCTGTTTTGTTATATACAGAGAGCTCTGGCAGTGGCATTTCTTTTACCCTCTGGAGCTCTCATGGAGCAGCAGGTGGAAGATTATCTCACAGGCAGGCTACATTTCCGTTCCTTTGCTCCTCTGAATACCAGATGTTTCTGTCTTGGCCCTTTTCCAACATGCAGAGGTGCACTGCATGAGACAACCCAGCTGAAGGGATGCTAGGCCACTTAAAACACATTAAGAAGATGCAAGCTAAATTTTCTCTCATGAGAGCTCTGAAAGGATTAGTTAGGAACAATCCTTAAATCTTAAGCAATATAAATACCTTACGGTATTTGAAAATGTTTTTCCTGTCATCTCATCTGCAAATCAATGCAACTGTGCCTGGCTTTCCTCAAGTAATAAACCCCTGAGAAAGCTACTCGGAATGGAAATGACTTCTCGGCAATGTCTTTCAATTACTCCATCAAAGATATTTTACTGCCATCCACAGGCTAAGCCACCAGTCCTCAGTTCAGTGAAGAATCTCAAGACAAATCATATAAGCTACAGTTTTTATATTAGCATAGTATTTTCCTTTCTGGATCTGGAGCACATTGCCTCTCAGCAATGCAAGGGGCTGCTCCAGGCTTCCTCCAGAACGCTGGCTGCTAATCAGCAAGAATTAAGGGTGTTAAGCGCTTCATCAGCAGTAGTTAAGATGAATAACATTTTTTGTCTAGAGAATAATTCCATGACGTTATTTCACCAGGAGTACTTAAAGAGCTACACAGATTGTGCAATTGGGACGTTAGACTCCATGTAACCTCCAAAAACTTAAAGGACCTACCTGGATTAAGTTAGTCTTGCGTTTTTACAAAAATCCCTTTTTCTACTACAGAAAAACACCTCTGAGGCAGGGTCTGCCACATGTGAGCAAGGAATAGCTCAGCACTGAACTGAGTGTTTCTCAGGGACTACAGGGGCTTATGGCAGAGTGCATCAACTTAAAGCAGGAGGATCTGACCTGATCTGGTCTTGTCCTTTTCTAACAGAACAGCTTACTTGGAGGTTTTTCATTGGCCAAAGCTGATGAAATAAAATCATGACAGACTAAATCTGTCACTGGCATACTTCCACTGGAGTCCTTAGCATTACTGCAAATACGAACTTGGCCTCTTGTGATTGTGAATCATGCTAAGGTACATTAATCTGCTAATGACTCTGGAAGTGGCTCCTTTAGGCCGTCCCCACGGATCTCCTTTCCGCCTTCTCCATTAAAAGGTTCCATCAGCTGGAAACATCTGCTCTGTCCACTCACTACCTGCATCCTCCTCACCTATCAAGGAGATGGATAACGCCTCAAAACAATCTTTAGTCACTACCCTGTCCCTTTCCATGACAGCGAATATCAGAGTCTTAATTGAAACACGGAGAAAGGAAAATCTAGACACTTGATCTTGACAGAGGCCCTCTGGCCAGACCTGCGCTGTGGGGCAAAATCCAAGTGCAGCTGAGGTGTGAGGCTCACCAAACTGTCTGCTTGATTGTTCTTTATCAACTGAAGCCCTTGCTGTCACCCAATAATATTAGTGTATCTCTCATTTTGAATCTCTCCTCCCACTGATCACAGGGCTGTTTATGTTTCCAAATGAGAAATGGAAATACAGCCTCTTGGTAGCTCAGTTAACAAGTTAGACCGATAGCCTGAAGTAGTTTGGGTGAGAACTTGCACATATCCACACTCCAGATTCATTCCTATGCAGCGTCGAGAAACAGTTGCTCGGCATGAATACAAGCTCTTAAAAATTGCTCTTCTTTTTTCTCCCCCCCCCCCCACCAAGTTCTGGCAATTTGGAGACTGGGTGGATGTAGTGATAGACGACCGACTGCCTTTCCTAAATGGGAATTACCTGTCTGTACACCCTCGAACATCAAATGAATTCTGGCCATCATTGCTGGAAAAAGCATATGCCAAGTAAGTGTGTTCTCCCACCCCGTGCTGAGTGCTGTTTATGGGTGGCTTCACCCTCTGCTTTACAGAGATCACACCAGGAGGAATTCAGGCTCACAGCTGCACATGTTGTGCTATGCTTAGGTAAGAAACTGACTGCCTGCGAGCACAGGGTCAATATAACCTGGAGATATAGGTCTCATGCTGAGGACCTAAATGTACTCTGTCCAGCTCCAGGATTTTAGTGTCTGAGAAGTAAAATGAAGAAAGTAGTGACTGGTTACACAAAGGGGCTGGGCTTCCCCTCTGTGCGGGGATTACCTCTGTTTGTAGTCACCAAGAGACCATGCAGACATTGGGTGGAGACGATGAGATCAGAATGTTTTCCTTTAGCATCGGTAACACTGCCTATTGTTAAATATTCTAAAGAGAAATTCCCATGCTAGAGGGAAGTCTGAAGGGCTGGGGCTTGGCAGACACGCCCTAGAACAAACTGTTGTAAAGGGCAAAATGGTAATGAGAGCTAATTATTTTGGCAAATCTGACTGAGAATCAGCAAATGCTAAAGCAGCATCTGAGTAACTCAGGATTCCTTTTTGCCCTGAAGTATTTCAGAAACGTTGACTCAGGAGCTGGTACCAGTTTGCTGCATAAGATTTTATTTACAAAGCAAAGCAAACCAAGCCTCTACTAAATTAAATTTGCAGGAGATGCTCTTTATGAGATTCCCACTTGAGAAGTTCCTCCCCAGTGCCCGTGACTAATTCTTTTCATCTATGGAGGACAAGGACAATTCTTCACAATACAGTTAGCCAGACTTCATTTGATTATATGCATTAAATACAGTGTGCATAGTGAGGTTTAACAGCATGATCTACCTCTTCTAAGTACAATGTGTTCCGGCTTATTTGCTGCCTCTATAAAAAGCACACGATAAAGAGAGAGGAACTGTGTTGACAACATTAAATTATTGCCCTATTGCACTCTAGCAGAGTGATCTGGGAACGGTGCTGAAAACTTTTTCCTGTCTTGCATTGGGAATACGAGGAAATAACTTCTTGCTATTTTCCAATTGTGAAAGGAATTCTTGTTGCTCTTGTGAAGAGCCTTGACAAAGTGTTACACAGGAACTAACAGCTCACCTTCATTTAGCTGAAACATCCATTTGAACCAGTCAAGTCTGGCTCCCTTCTGGTTCAGAAGAAAGAAACTGAATACTTCAGGGAGATGAGCTGAATCTCATCCTGAAGCATGTCTATTGGCACGAGATGCACCTTATGTATTTCCCACTATCCATAACGACTCTAGACAGGTGCTTCAGATCTGGGTGGATACTCTGGAAGAAGTTCCTCTGCCTCATTCATCCCGAGGACATGTGTTTGCCAGGGCATTTATTTCAGTCATGTTTCCTTTTATTACCTGACCTCATTATCTGGCCCTAATGTCTCTGGCTCTCCCATTTTCACCATCTCAATGCCTGCATCCATTTCAGAAGCTGTCACTGTAGATTGTTTATTAAAACCATGGTGTAAGGACTACTAATTATTTTTCTGTTTTCAGGCTGCAAGGCTCCTACCAGAACTTGCACGGGGGCTACATTTCTGATGCTTTAGTAGACTTCACAGGTGGAGTCCAATTGCAGTTCTCATTAAAGGACCCCCCTCCTGATCTGGAGGACATCCTGAAAGCTGCTAGCAAATCTCAGTGTCTGATGGGATGTAGCACCTCCAGCCGGGTAAGTCACAAGGCCAGAAGCACACCTTTTCTTTGTTATGTTTGCATCAAGTTTACTCTTTTAAGTGAATAAAGGACATCCATAATCACTCTGTGTCATGGTCACAGCTCATGGATGCCTGGTGAGGCCTTGGCAGCAGAAAGTAAATAAGGTTATGCAATGCAGAATGTGAAGGCTTTTAGGTAGATGTAGGTGGTTCAAATGCAGATGTGGATAACAGATGTGGGTGCAGGGAAGTTGCACAGCCCTCTCTGAGGGGCTTTCTTCCCATTTTGACCTTGATAGACTCAATTACACAGCTGTCTCTGAGCTGTGTGTGTCCCCTGTCTAATTCCACTGTGACAGAGTGGTATCTTCCTGCAGCGTGGCTGATTTTGGTCTCATAGCTTTGCAACTGATTCTAGCAAAGCTAAAATGTGCCTGTCTCCTGTAAGGGGACACTGTTATCATACTGTGATTTGCAGGCTACTGATATTAATGCTGGGAAGCTGGAAAAGATTTTGTGATGTGTTAAGTACTTCATTAAAAGACTTGACAAGGGTTTATACAGCATGTCAAGGAAAACTGCAAGGCATATTCCATTGCTTCTGTATTGCCTGGTTTGTCAGGACAGAAAGTTTGGCTGTTGCAAACCAATGAAGGACAAACCTCTCAGGTCAGATGCGTAATACTGGGCTGTAGTGAAATGCTGGGGCTCTCATCCTCTCAGCAGCCCAAGCCAGGTCATACTTTACTTGCACCAACTCTCTACCATTAAAAATTTTCAACTCTGGGAAGACATGTACTTCTGTTCAATTTACTGAACTGCTCATAGTTACAGTCACATTTCCCTGGAGCCAGCACATCTGTGATACTGCTGATACTGATACTGAAATTAAAACTGAGTCTCTCTTTCACCCATGCCAGTTCTGGGGCTTAATGACCATTCCTTTGCAATGTGGTAGAGAGCTAAAAGTTGCACTTTCACCCTTTTGCAGATGAGAAACAGAGTATTAAGGAATGGGATTGTACAAGGTCATGCCTACACTGTTACAGGAGCTGTGAAGGTAAGACTGCGGAGTTGTTCCTGCCTAGTGGTCTCATCCTGGTTGTCCACCACAGGGATGTGAAAGGCAGCCACACTGCTGTTCCATTCAGAGTAGTTTTAATTAGCTTCACCATTAGGAGGGATGTCTGAAAAATTCTGGGAGATAACAGAGGTTCTAGCGCAATGGGAAGAGCGAGGATACTGGAATCCTATAATTCTTCCTGATGAGAAGGTTCAGACTGGCTCTCCCCAGGTTGGGACTGGAAGGGTCCCAAATCGTGTTGGAGAAAGGAGCAGTCTCTTTTAGCTTCCTGCTGCTCATGACTTGTGCAGGAAGGAGGAAGTGTAGCTCTCGCCTTACAGTAGTGTCAAGGCATCCCGTGCGCTGCAGGGGAATGTTCAGGAGGCTGCCTAGGCTGTTTACATCTTTGCATATGGGAAGAGACTGTCATGGCATTTTTTTTTTCCAGCACTGTCTGTGTGTGTAAGGAGAGCCAGAAGCAAAAGTACGCTTCTCCTTTCCACGTCTGCCGTTTCACTCTCACTGGGAAAGGGTGTTTCTTCTGTCTTAAAACAGTGACAGCAAGAGGAAAGCTCCAGAAATCCAGCTGGTGGAAACCACGATACTGTAGAAACAGAGGGACAGGTTTTGTTTATCATCACCTCTCCATGCTGGCTATCAGCATTTGCACGGTGCGGTCAGGTGGCCTCCTCTCCCAGAGTCTCTATCTTTGCTAGGACTCAGTCTTAGATGTGCAGAACTTGACACTGGACTTTCCCAGAGCTGTTGAGGTTGTGGCATGGCAGGAAGGCTGCCACATCTGTGTCGACTTTCTGCTATTTGCTGTCCTTGGGAAAGCAAGGACATCTCCGTCATCGCTCCTTTACAAGCAGCAAAAGGCACTGCTTTTTAGCTGCAGTTAAACCAGGCTTCCATAGTACAGAAGATGCGTTTTATTTCCCATGTTATCACTGAATATCATGTTTGTGAAAAGCTGTGACTGAGGGTTGTGTTGTTTTGTTTTGTTTTTCCCTCTTTACAGATACGATTCAAGAACTACTGGGAACATATCATCAGAGTCTGGAATCCATGGGGCCATGGGGAGTGGAAGGGGCCCTGGAGTGATGGGTATGGCCTCAAAACTCTCATCTCCTAAGCGAATCACTCTTGTATAGGCTTATTAAAAAAGTGCCTCGACCTCACACCCATTATAATGAAACAGACACTTCAAAATCAATTTACTGTAAGCCCTGATTCCAGTTGCAAAGCCACCACACACAGAAATCCAGCTGAGGGAAAACTCAAGAAGCATTGTTTTCATACATACTCATCACTAAGCCTAGCTCAGGAATACGTTTTTGTCACTGTGTGCATTTTTCCCAGTGGGTAAGCTGCGTAGATTGAGTTATTGATTATGTTTATCTTGCATTCAATAGAAAGTACAATCATCGCTTAATTATAAACGTGCTGCTTAGAAACAACACATCCGACTGGCTAATGTGCCCTCTGCACAGTGATGTGATATCAGCACTTAGAAGCATTAAGCCTTAGTACTTCACTAACCTCACCAGTGTGAGGACAGAGGCAGGATTTCCCATTCCAGGATGGGTACCTTGGGGCTAGGCACAGCGAAGGTGCCCTATTTGCTGGTCTTAGTTATGAGGGCATTAACACAATTCTGTTCCCAGCGTGCAGTTTCCTTACCCCTCTTGATCCCTCTCAACTTGACGGGCTGGGTAGAGAAATAGACTGGCTGGAAAGATGGAAATTTGTACCTCTCACAGCTGTTTGTTCCTGTTTGCAGCTCTCCAGAGTGGGACCAAGTTGAGCCTGAAATCAAGGAAGAGCTCTACAGAAGAAAAAATGATGGAGAATTCTGGTATTTCCCAATTGATCCTTTTGTCCATCAGGTTTTCTCTTTGTGTTCATTATAAAAGACGGGCCATTTGGGCATTTGTTTTCTCTGCTCTTAGTGATGGTTCAAAGCACTCCCGTGTTAGTTGTGGGCAAACAGCAAACTGGATGCTGCTGCGATGGTATCAGAGAAAACAAGGCTTGGAGAAGTGAAACTGGCCAATATTATGCAACAAGCTGATGGGAAGAAAAAGAAGTAGTAGTAGTGAAAATCCAGCTCGGTGAGACCTAGTGATTTTGTCACTCTCTAAGCGACCAGCTTGAACTTCAGATTGCTCAGAGGAATAGGTGGCTGAGGTCTCAGGGATATGCACCTGACTGCTCTGCAGGTGCTTGTGGCTTTTCACAGCCTCTGGTTACTCTCAGATCCAGTTGGCCATGGATTAGCCACACTTTATAAAAGCTATTGTTCTTCAAAAAGTGCACGCTTGCCCTGTGAGGCTTTGAGGAAGATGGGAACAGCAAGCTAGTCTGGGATGGACATTGCGGGTTTGAGCAAAGCATGGAAGGCAGACAGGACACCACAAAGGGACAGTGCAAGACACCATGGCAGGAATGTGCTGGAGATAGCAGGACTCCATCAAGGCATCGCTGAAGGTGCCCTTTAATTTCACTGGGGCTCTACGTGTATTTAGGGCAGCCCAAATGCAGTAAGATCTAACTTCTGCTGCAAAGTGTCAGCCAGCTTGTCTGCACCCTGTAGTGCTGCTCTGTAACCCTGTTTTGAAGACAGTGGGGGGCTGAACAGGAATATCTGACAGACTGAAAGGTGCAGGTTTCTCCTTTGCAGGATGTCCTGTGAAAGCTTTCGGGAGCAGTTTTCCTGGCTGTGTATATGTAACAGCACCCCAACGTTTCTAGACTTCGGAGATCAGCACTACACAGCATGGTCCGTGGACAGACACATCAGCCTGTGGAACCCACTGCTCACTGCTGGCAGGAACAACTGGTCTTCCGGTAATAAATGCTCCCTGCAGTCACCCAGTCCTCTCCTCCTCTACACCAGTGCTTACGCTGAAACATACACTACGAGCGCCAATTAGCAGAAATACTGATTGGTAGTTGTTAATGCCTGCTCTTTCCCATTACAGAGCCTATCAGCTAGAGAAACGGATAGAAAGAAAGAAGCAGCACTGGCTGCTGAGTTTTAAAAAAAATAAAATAAAAGGTAGAGCGCTTGTGATTTAGAGATCCTAGGCTGTCTAGATCAAAATGTGCTTGTCTATGTTCTTTCAGCCTGTTGAAGTAGGTGCTACAGGGGACCTCATCAGAAAGTCTGGTCTGGCAAATACGTGACTGGTTCCCCAGGGCAAGAGGTACTCTGAAATTAAATGGATATGAAATGAAAGAATTGTGCTACAAAGCTCAGTTCTCAAAGATCGAAAGTCCTTTGGCCAGATAAGACCATGTATTTTACTGGAGTGCCTGAAACACAGCATAACCATCTGATCAAAAGAGGTGATTCTCCTCCTATGTTTCATGCTGTTGTGGCCTTACTTTGAATACCGTGTGCAGTTCTGGGGTCTATAGCACAGAATGGATGTTAAGGTCCTTGAAAGAGCCCAGAGGAGTGCAACAAAGCTGGGAACGGGGCTGGAAGGCATGGGCTGTGAGGAGAGGCTGAGGACCAGTCTGGAGAAGCTTTCAAGGCCACCCAACTACACGGCTTCAAGTCTAGACTGACTTAAGTAGATGCTGACATCTCAGACCTTTTCCTCCAGTTCCAGCATTTAACTTCTTGTCAGGGATGCTTCTTGTTAACTAAACCTTTGGCCTTTTTGTTCTGGTCCTCAGCACTGTCTTCTTCATCACAAACGGTAACAGGAAGGAAGAGGAAGACATCTTTGGATCATTTTGTGTTTTTCATTTATGTGCTTATGATCTCCAAGACACAGTACTTTTCAGCTCAGCCACCGGGTCAGCCAGGGGATTGAAAATCACTGCTTTCTTGCTTGGGGAAAGTGTGCCATGTAGGTGAAACAGGTGGGTGGGTGAGAAATCTGCCTGACATTTATGACTTTGCCAGAGATTTCTAAAATGATTAATGGGCAATTAGTTTAACTCCAGATTCCTCAACTCTTACTAATAAGGTAGGGACTGCAGTGCTTTGTTGCATCAAAAGCGTTTTGGAGAAGTAATTACCTCTTCTTCTGAGTCTTTGTAAGGAAGATCTAACACAAGAGGCTACTACTGGGATATTTGAGTGGCTATTACTAATCTAATAACACTTCCTCAGCAGGTGCAGTTTCAAAGAACCCTCAGTATTTCTTCAAAGTGACAAATTATGATCCCAAATCCTACAATGTGGTCATTTCACTCATACAAAAAAATGCGGAGGGTGCGCAGGATGCACAAAAATTGAAGATCGGCTTTTTTATCACCATGGTAAGCACAATTAAATATTATGTAGGCACTGTTGTTTGCTATGTGGCTTGTTATACCTGCACACATAAGTGAAGGACTTAATTAAGTCTTTTGGACTGTCTTTTGGAGATCAACTTATTAGGAGTAAATTTCTGGATGTCTTCTATATTAAGATAGACCCAACACAAGAAGGACGTGGAGTTGTTGGAGTGAGTCCAGAACAGGGCCACCAAGATGATGAGAGGGCTGGAGCACCTCCCCTATGAGGACAGGTTGAGAGAGCTGGGGCTCTTCAGCCTGGAGAAGAGAAGGCGCCGGGGGAACCTTACAGTGGCCTTCCAGTACCTGAAGGGGGCCTACAAGAAAGCTTAGAAGAGACTTTTTATAAGGGCATGTTGCAACAGGACAAGGGGAAGTGGCTTTAAACTGGAAGAGGGTAGATTTAGACTAGATATCAGGAAGAAATTCTTTACTGTGAGGGTGGTGAGACACTGGAACAGGTTGCCAGACTGTGACCTGGTTGCTCATAAAAACAGTGTCTGATATCTGATGAGAAATAAAAGATGTAAGAAAAAAAAAAAAAAGACAATTTACACAGTGGCTAGAACTCACTGTCTGTAATCAAGGAAATCCTGTGTGTGGTGCATATGTCAGCCCTCAGGGTGCCAAGAGACCAGCCATGCTGCTCCACTAGAGCTGCTGCTCCTGGTAAATGGGAAACCCACTCCTTCCAGCACCCTCACCAGCTGTCCCCCAGCAGTCACCAGACATGGAGGTCCCTGCACGCACTGGTATGATGCGTGCCCATCTTGATTAGTCACTCATTCTGATAAAAAGGACCTTCGGTGGGTTGTCATGGCATAGTTCGAGAGTCCATTGGAGAGAGGTTTTTGTTTAGTCAGGAATTAGACCCGGCAAAAGGTTTGGTCTGTTCTTGTTTTGTATTTAAAACTTGCTTTGCTTTTCATCTTTCCTCCCCTCCAGTGGATGCTAAGTTGTTTTCGTTTTGTTTTGCTCCCAAGGTTGGATGAAATTTGATGAGTGTGTCACTTCTGGGTGATGTGACCTCTGTGAGGTGTCAGCCCACAGCTCACCTCAGGCTCAAGTTGACTTTGGCTCCAAGGGGCTCCCATGCAGGAGCTGAAGGGCAAAGTCAGAACAGCTGATCACCGGGGCAATAGGATTTCTGTGGGTCACCTTGGTAATGAAGGGAAGATAACCAGAGTGGTGCTGCTCCCTCAGTTTATTTCCCAGTGCCTGAGAGTAGTCAGAAGTGGCATCTTTGTATAAAAAACTTAAGAGGGGGGTCTTTTCAGAAGGAGAGTGCAATTCCTAAGATTCATGTGGTTCATTCTATTCATCATCAGCATTATTCATTGTTTGGTATCATTTGAGACGCATCATATTGTCACTGTGAAGTAAAGGGTATCATCCATTGGCAGGATGAGAGGGGAATGCAGCACAGCCAAAGATGCAAACCAGAAAGGACACATCTGATAGCTCTGTGAAGCCTTTAATTAGGTATAGATGTGGAGAACTAATACATAGCTGTGAGGGAAGTTTAATGTGGTGTGATAGAGCTGAGCAATGTATAGAGTCTGATTCTTATCTCACACCAGTTTTGACTTCTTTGAGATATTAATCTGCTTCTGCTTTTTACCAGAAGGAACGTAGAATGAGACACAAAAGTAAAAAAGGATTATGCCATTTATTTCTTCGCAGCGCTGCCCATTTCTATCTGCTCAAGATCTGACCCATAATATTTGGCAGTCTACATACCTCCCAGCCCTCTGTAACAGTAGTCATCTCTTTTTTTTTCTCCCAGAATAGCAGTTTTATGCTATTTTTCTCCCAAAGGCATGGCTCATAAATAACTCTGCCACGCTGTACAACCATTCTAAATGGAATTTATACATGCTGAAGTATTTGGGGGAATGTGTTTAGTAAGGGTTTTTTATTATGCTATCTTTACATGTCATCATAATAATAGCTGTTGCATTATATTAGTTTCATCTCAGCAAACATACTGAAATAACAGAAGAAAGATCAGAACGTTCTGTTTTCTCGTGACACTTGCTGGAAGGTTTGAGTTGTGATTCTAGAAGCATTGCCATCAGAGTGAGATGCTTAGTGAGCTCCCTGGGTTATGCTGGATCTCAGGAAGGTTTTAGTATGAGCATTCTTAATGATAATTGAAGTTCTCTTCAAATCCACTTAAATATATTTTCTTATTTTTTTTCCCCACTTCTTCCAACTTTTTGTATTATTGATGTGTGCTTGGACAAAGTCTGTCTCCTATTCAAGCTTTCCATGCCCCTGGGAAGGTTATGTTAGATGCAGCGTAGATTTAGAGAGCAGTGGGAACATAAGGCTGTTCTGGGTACACTTACCGATTTACTGTTATTTCCTGACATGGAAGGTGAGATAACCAGCTATGTTTTTCTTTCAGGAGAACTCCAAAGTTCTGAAACAGTATTTCTCCCTTACACGAGACGTGAGCAGCTACTTTAATTTGAGCCCAGGAACTTATGCTGTCATTCCTGCTACAACAGAGGACCGAGAATTTGAATTTGTCTTACGAATTTTCGTAAAGAATCAAGACTACAATGAGTAAGATAATGACAAGTACTCCATACAGGCCCCAGATTTGCTGTATGCCAGCATTTAACAATTTAATGTCAAGATAACTGATGCAGCAATTTGCTTGTAATGTACTTCTATAAATGTGGTTAATTATCATGTTGAGGGGGATCGCTTGTACGCTGCCAGATGCATAGGTGGCCATTGCAGAACAGGGCAATAGCTCATCAGTAGCCATCAAGGCTCCCAACTTTGGTACAAAGAGCTGCACAAATACACAGTAATTGTGGAATATGCCCTGCCAGCTTGCAGAGAAATCTCTCTTTAATAGAAGAAGGACTGAGAGCTTCTTCTTCCTAAGAGCCATTATGCAGTTCTGTATGTTGTGCCAGCTGGACCCCACATGGATCAGGTGCCATTCTGCTCATTGGCAAAGAAGCAAAAAGCAGTGAAAGACTTTGATCCCCTCAACTAGTCATCAAATACACAGGCCAGTAGGGCTCCCCTCTGTATGAGAGGGGCCTTGAAGGACAAGTGTGGTAGAAAAACAGTACCCTAGTTCCTGCAAAGGCAGCTTCTATTACATTTGCATACAAATATCTGGGTGTGCTTTATTTAAAGAGCAAACCCCAGTGCTCAGCATTACCAAGTAACCTTTAGGCATCAGACGTGCAATGTCTTTCCTTCAGTAAGTTTTACAGTGTAGATGATTGCAGCTCTTGTGTCATAGGTCCATATCTTAATAACGAGGTTGTTTTCTAGGTTTTGGCCTTTGGTAAAAATGGCTCAGAACCAAGTAAGGCAACTCCTTAGTTATGCAAAACAAACATGAGAAGTCTGTGCTGTGGGCTAAACTGCCTTCAGCATGATGATTCATGCACAAGAAGGTTCAGCCCTTGGATATAGCTCTGTCCGGGAGAGCTTGTGACCCTTACCTTACTAAGCTAGGCAAAGTGTGGGCATGCCCTTCCCGTGGGTCTTGCAGCACTCACAACATTGAGAGGCTTGTTCCAGGGAGAGGGCAGCATCACCACCATGTAATCAGAGGGCACTAGGCAGGCACCATGGTCATTGTGTGGGGACTGGTGCCTCTTTGTGAGGCCAGACAAGATTAAGAAGTGTCACAGATAACTGGCTTGCCTGATTTCTCTACCAAAAGCACACCTCAAATGTTAAATGTTGCTACTAAGTGAGCCTCAGAAGGAACAATGATCCCCAACTCAGTGTTCCCTTTTAACAGCCTGGATGCTATATTCATCCCTGACTATTGAACTAAACAAAGAGCAAGTGGGTGAAATTTTTGTGTGGCTTAAGGCAGGGCAGCCCTGATTTCTGTGTGAGGAGATTAGTCTTGACATGCTCAGAGACCAGTTATCATTCCTTTGGTGCTGCCAGCAGGCCCAGATGAGGGAAGGCAAGAGCCCCAGAGCAGATACTTTGGTGTGCTCATATTTGGTTGCACAGGGAGGCCTGGGACCAGCACAATGGAATTGGCTGAGCTGGGGCAGGCCAAGAGGCATGAGTGCTGGGCCATAGGCCAGGCAAACAAACTGGTTGCTGCCTGCCTCCTGCCATGTTTGCAGAACAGTGCTCTGGAAAGCCCCATTTTCTCCCAGAGTGATGTGACTCAACTCTTTTCTAGGAACTCAAACTCTCAGCTCAACCCAATGCTGCCAATGGTAAGAGTCCTTGAAAACTAATACTGATACTTGTGGTGATAAGCAGGGGGGAAAGCATTTCAAAGATAATTGATTCTTGCAATGTCTGTAAAATGGGTATGCATCCGAGGAGGAGAGAGGGAGAAAATGATCTAAACTTCACAGCTCAATATAGCCGTTTTTCGAAAGACTTCACACCTGAGAGCAGTTGTACATGCTCTCTGCATGGAAATGGCTTCTCTTCGTGCTTGCACCCTATAAAGAACAGGAGTTCATAGAGGTAAGGTACAAGGCAGATTTCTTCAGATTTTCACCTAGGCATCTTCACAGCCATAAGGGAAACTGCACTTCAAAACTGGGTGCACCTCAAGTTCAACCCACGTTTTAGCCAGTCCAGCCCAGTCACCATCCAGTTACCATTGGATATTAAGAAAAAATTATTCTCAGCAAAAGCAATGAGGCACTGACTGGCACAGGCTGCCCAGGGAGGTGGTGGAGTCACCATCCCTGGAGGTGTTCAAGAACCATGGAGATGTAGCACTGAGGGACATGGTTAGCAGGCAGTATTGGTGGGGATGGGCTGACGGTTGGACTAGATGATTTTAAAGGTCTTTTCCAAATGTAATAATTCTATGATCCTATGATCTATTGCTGGACTTCCTTGCTGTGAATTGTGTACATTGTCAGACCTGGTCCAGTCCATGCTGCTGTGTCACTGGTCATTTGCAAAACCCAGCCCACTGAGCAGGCTGTTATTTATAGCAATGTAAACTCAGTGTGGGTCTGTGAAGCCAAAGGTGCTCCAAGAGAATGGAAATGGAGTCCTTCCCTTGTGGTTCATTTGCCAGCCTGCAATTAAGTCCCATTAGAGAGGTAGTGTAAATGGTGGCTTATTATCTCTACCCACTGACAAGCTGTCAGTTTACTTGGCTGTTGTCATTAGCCAGTGTTTTGACTTTGACAATTTATGGTACCCACCATTTTTGATCTTATTCAGGCAGTTGGTCTTCGCAAGTATGAATTCTCTCGCATAAAACTGAAGGTATTAGGGCTTAAGCTCAAATTTTTTGGAAACTTTATGAAGTTAAGGATATTTCTCCATAGTGGCTGATGTATCCACCCATAGAGAGCTGCAGTTCTTCAGATACAGACAAGCCTGCATGGGGGTGAGAGAGAAGGGAAAACCCGACGCCTGTTCTGTTCTCCTGGTTCATGCTCTTCCTGGTGCATCTTCACATGCCTTGAGCCAGTGCTTTCAACTGAGGGCCATCAATAAAGATCAAGCCTGATATTTACACTCTCATATATTGACTTGCTGAATTCCACCCCAAGATGTTAAAGTTGTTTTCCTCAAGCCCTGTGCTGCTCCTTTCCAGCTGTGCTAAGTGGTAACACCCAAACTATGCTTCTTCCTTCACTGCAGTAGCTTTCTTACTCGTAGTCCTCTTTGCTTTAGGGATGTTAAAACTGAACTTGTTCTGTTGACTCTCTAGGTCTCTCTAAAGCATTGTTTGATCTTCAGACTGCTGCTTCCAATTGTTTTGTAACTGAATTATTTATGTGTATGCATTTTTTCTTCAATCCAGGATGTACCAAGACAGAAACAGGACAGCTCATACAAGGCTATCTTCCTAAAATATGCTGAGCAGGTACACTGTCTAAAGCATCTTGCTGAAAAATAATATATATTTAAAAAAAAAAAAGGCACAGGGACTTGCAAAAAGAAAGCTAATCTCCAGTGGTCATACTGACCCATTTAGAAAAATGTTCTTTTGGAAATGTAGCTTTATTGTTAAGTGGACACCCTGAAAATAGTATTGATTTACCTGCCAAAACCCCCAGAATAACAGGACATTCAGCTGGGAGAGATAGGCTATCCCCATATTTCAGAGGAGGACTGAAGATTTGTGTTTGTGCTAGTGATGGACTTGCATGTGTACATTTTTTGGCTTTGGTTTGTTTATGTATGGAAAGCAATTAGAAAGCTTTGGGTATTCCCTCCTCTCATCAGCATCATTTTCCATTTGCTTTTGCAGCAGCTGGAAAGCAGACATCAGTGAGTGTTTGAGTAATTGATTCCTGCTTTTTTGGAGCCAAACTGTGTGCATTCACAGGAGATGCGTTTAATGGCTTAATAAACCATTATAACAAAACTGCTTGACTTAGGAGAACAAAAAAAAAAATATATCACTGCCAGAAGTTTTTGCACAATGGATCTCTTGCAGTTAATAGTTGTATCAATGCACTGAGGTGAAAATGAACAGGGGCTGCCCTGCCGAAAGCCCTGGCGGTATTTCAGGCAGGGAGGCATTCTGGTTTGCTTATGGATTGGGAGGCTCAGAGAGAAGCAGGCAGCTGCTGAGGGGCTGGTGAAGAGGATGTGGCTGAAGGGAGCAAATGTTCCCATCACCGCTGAAAACACTCCGTGGCAATGGAGCCTGTGGCTCCCCTGCAGGCCCTCACAGGGAAGGATGGAGAATAGTCCAGCAGCAAGAAGGGCTTTGGTGTGCTCTTGTGCAGGTGCGGTCACGCATCTGATAGAGGTCATTCTTAGTTGATGTGGTGCATAAGTAAAGATATTTGGGGCAAAAGTGAGGCAGGAGAAAACACTGCTCTCACAGACCTCTCTTTATTCTGCATTAGGGCTCAGCTATTGATGCTTTGCAGCTGCAACAACTTCTTAATGACATGATCCTGCAAGGTAAGGTTTTTGCCTTTGGTGCTTCCCTATCCTTAGACTAGTGTAAATTAGATTTAGTAATATCTTTATGTCCTTCCACAAATTATCAGCATGGCTTAATGCACTACTGGATCTTGAAGAATGTCTCAACCAGTGTTTCTTTACGTGCATAACAGTGTGATTTTCATTTAAAAAAAAAAAAAAAAAAGGAAAATCTATGCTGCTTGGCAGCTAAATTTCACCTTCCCCTTCCAGTTCAGTACTGGGACAGCCTGTGCTCTATAGGCCTACACTGCCCCATCCTGCCCCCCCGATTCCTCCCCCAGTTCCCATGAGCCCTCCTTCCTGCTCCATGCCCACCAGTCTCAGTGGGAATTGGGTGCCCAGCTGGACTGCTCCAGCAGGTATCCCAGGGAGCTGTGCTCCCTGCTCTTCTCACTGACCCCCAGTTTCCTCCTGCTCTGCCTTGGCTTCTGCAGAGGCCTCAAGCTGGCGTTCAGCATTTCCCACCCTTCCTAACCTGCCCACCTCAAAAATAGTAGATGATCATACACAGAGCTCAACGTGCTCTGAGACTCACCAATTCAACATCGACAGCCTTCCTCATCACTGCCATTTCACTGATCCTTATTCCAAGAGCCTTCTGTTTCCAGCAGGGTAGGTAGGTGGGTAAGGACGGTGCAGAACAGCTACCTGTGAGCACCAAATAGGAAAAGAGATAGTGGAGGTGTTCAAGATGGATCCGACTCCTTCAGTGGACCTCGGCCCTTGTTGCTGTTAGAGAACTCTGAGCTAGATCTGGGGCTCTGTAACTACACAAGCCTTCAGACTGGTGTCTTTCCACCCCAGTGGTGGTTTGGATCCAGGGCTTACTCTTGCTGATTCCATCCGTTTTGTCAATCCTTGCAGATGAAATGACCAGCCTGGGAGGAGAGTTCAGCTTTGATTCATGTCGAGCCATTTTAGCTCTGATGGATGTATCCTTTCAGCAAAAGCAATAAACTTCCCTGGTGTTGCTCATCCTTGCCTTGAGTTATGGCTGAGCTGAGCATCCCAGTGTGAGAACCTGCAAGTAAATATTAGCCATATTCCTCAGTAAATAGCTGCTACAGCCTATATGCAGGACTTTGCTATGCATGCCCTGGCTCTGGGAGCGTCTCTGTGTTCATACCTTCTGCTAGCAACCAATTCTTTGCTCTCACTTTCCACTCTGTGGGGCCCAGGGCTTTGCTAAGCTTCACCCTCAGATGCTGGCCCCAGGCACAGCTTGATGCAGCCACAGCTGCCCCTGATGTCAGCTCTCACCGCTTGCCAGCATTGCCAGCTGAGCTGCTGTTAGGGAAATCACTGTCTCTGCCCAATCACAGCCATGTGTCTGAGACTGGCAGGCCATTCATCCTTCCCAATGTGCTTTCCCTATTTAGATGGATCCACAGTCATTTTACTGTTAACAACACTGGAAATACATTGCTGGCCATCGTAGAACAAGAAGACTCCTTGATGAAAACATAAATCCTCCCTTGTGTGTTTTCTCCCACTTGCTAGCTCGCCATCTCTTTCCTTCCATGCCTTGGAATGACTCTGAGACATTTTCAGATCTTTAGAGACTGCCAGGGAATGAATAAAAACGCCACGCAATCCCTCTCTTTCCAGCTTTCTGCATCTTGCAAGCAAAAGAGATTTTTCCCCCTTTCCAAAGCAGCCCCCAGGCTAAGCGGGCACTGTGAATGCATGGCACGTGCAAGCAGCTGACAAAGCCACTGCTCTACTTTGATTCAAGGTGGAATTTTCATTCTCTGGGCTGGATGCAGCCCACATACAGTGTGACCTGTCCTGGCCTGCAAAGATGATAGCAGCTTTTTTCAGTCAGGTTTCACCTGTGGGCTCATGTAGCTTGTGGTGAAGTGTTTTCTTGCTTGCAGCATCACCGTGGCTTCTGAGAGCAGGCATCAGGATCAGCTCTGTGTGCTCTTGGCTCCTTCACTGCCTCTTCTCCCAGAAGTATCCAGCCACAGCTGATCTCGTGCTGTCCCATGCACAAGAGCACGTGTGGGCTGGAGCATGAGATTCTGCTCCTCCTCAGCGGCTGCTGTGCTCAGGGGCTGAGTGTCAGCTGCAGAGATTGCTACAGGAACCCTTGTGGTTAAAGACGCCATAGAAATAGAAACCTTTTGTTGTTTGTGAGCATAGATATGAGCAGCTGCACAAACTGCCAGAAAAGGCAAATTTAACTCTGAGCATAACTGAGACCAGAAAAGATCTTGGCTTTCTAAACACAAAGCAACAAACAGAAGAGGCTGCATCTTAAGGCTCCCTTTACGTGAGGGCAGCATCCTCGGCACTGAAGGCATCGTTGGCTTTAGCTCATTAACAGCTCAATTCTTAACTAAATGCACAGCTCAATTCAAATGGACAACTCACGCTGCAGGAGTTTGGGAGCCTCTGGCGAAGTGTCATCAAGTACATGGTATATGGGGCTGCTCTCTCTTCTCTGCCACTACCAGACTACCGGTGTTTTTTTTTCACCACCAAGGTGCAGGCACAGCAATATCAAAGCAGTGTGGGGAAAAATGTTGCAAAGATTGCATCTTTAGTAGGTCAGATTGCCGTCCTTTCACACAGAGGCTGAGGGTAGGAAGCAGGAGTGTGCGAAACGCTGTGAGCAAGCAACCAGGGATTTTCTGAAGGGGAAAACATGGGAAGGCCAGTTAGTCTCAGGATTTGATGCAAATCTGTGTGCCACCACTGGGAACTCATTTTAAAGCTTTCTGAGATGAAATGAATTTTTGAACTGTCACCTGAAAAGCGTCACTTCCTCACTGCTGCTGTTTGCAGCAGAGATGTGTAGGATCTGCTGAAAGTTTCCCTGAGGTTAATATTTCTGCTCCCAGAAAAGCATTAGATTTGGAAACCGTGTGGACACCAGCTTGGTATTTAGGGCCCCACCTAAGTTCAGGCAGCTTCCCTGTGTCACGTGTTTCTTCCTCCAGGCTTACTGCAGGAGGGGAAGATTCCTTGAAGCCTCCAAGATGGGCAGGCTGTGCTTTATTTTGTCCCTCTCAAGATGGTCTGTGGCCACCTAGGACAATGGGGTGCCAGTTCCCCATTGAGCGGCAATGCCTGTCCCACTGGCAGTGCCTCAGGTTTGCTGGGAAAGATGAGCCCATGCCATTCTGGGACACGGGGACACCTGGCAGATTTAATGTATTACAATGTCTTTTCTTCAGTGGAAGTATGAGTATTCCTATTGTTGCTTGTGCACACAAACCAGGAAAGTGAGCAAAAAGGCTTCAACCCACCCCAAACTGGAATTTTTTTTGCTAATATACACTGTCTGAGCCTTCTGGAAATGGTCTGTCTTGTCATGGTTGCCTCACCTTATCTGTTGACTTCCTTGCAGCAAATTTATTAAGGAAGGAAAGCATCCTACCCAATTAGATATAGCAGTATATTTGGGGAGTGGTGATACAGGCTTGAAATCTGCCTTTCTGCTGTTTTTCAGGATCTCTTCAGGAGGGAAGACAGAAATCGTTCTGGATTTCTTGATGTGTCTGAACTGAAGAATGCGATACAGACAGCAGGTATGTCCAGATGTGCTGAGCAGCTCCCGTCCCTGCAGAAAGGGATGAAAAAGAAGAAAGGGCTTTGGGAGTAAAGCAGTTTGGAGTGCACAGAAGTGCCAGTCAGATCACAGCTCTGCTCACAATGAATGCTGCATTGTTTCAGGGCTCTGAGACAGAAAGCTCATTTCGCACAGAAGCCTTTTTGGCTGCATGGCCCTGTGCCCACCTGCCCCCACGCATACAGAAACATCCACCTTTTGAACAAGGGAGCCAGTGGAGATGGAGAGGAGCACAGCCTGCAGGGTCTCTCTAAGTCATAGACAAAATACACAGCCGGGGAAAGGAGCGAGGAGCTCGCACTTAATCCAATTCCTGCAGTTTCTCACCGAGGCAGTGACTAAATCTATTATGGAAAGCCACAGTGACAGGCATTTATTTAGTTTGCACTGACCTCTGTTGGCTACGTGAACACTGAAACTTGCAGTGAGTGCATAGTGCCTCTTTGCACAAAGAAGGCATTATTGCTGGGTTATCTCTCCAGAGACTTTGTGCACGAAATATAGCTCACAGACAGCAACCTGCTGGTCATCGTACAGTAGAGAAACTCCCATTTGTGTACCTGGAGCTTGGAGTGGGTGCTGTCCCTGGGAGGAACATGGTATAGAAGCAGTGTCCATGGGAATCATCAGCTCAGAATGGATGTGCAATTTTCTTGTTCCTGAGAGGTAAGCAGAGTATTTGCATATGCCTGAGGAGTGTAGCACTAATGTGCCAAATGTCAGTGGAGAAGCTGCCAGGCCACTTCTGCTAGACTGTAAACTGGGAGAAGTGGCAGCCAAAATGGTGCAGCTATTTGAAGGGATAAAAAGGCACCATTAAATGGCAGCTTCCATATACGTTAGGCTATGGGTTATTTATGAACACCTCACTGGCACCATTAAATGCATCCAAAATATGAAAAATAAAAAAAAATAGGGAAACATCAAGTCAGTGTCTTAAGGCTTACCTAAAACCAGAGCAAGGAATCCACAGACAAAGGTATGGGGAGTAAGCTCACAAAAAAAAAAGCAACTGCAAGGACCTGAAAAATCTTCGAAATGGAGAGGATTTACACTGAAGTATTGTTAATGACCTTAATTGAGAGGTATTGCCAGGTGAGTAAATTTCAGAGCCAGCATTTCCTAGATTGGCTATTCAAAACTGTCAGTGTTTTAGTGAAGACATTATTGGAGCATCTCTTAGCAATACTGCCCTGCTAGCTGGAATCTGCTTTGCAGAGTGTTTGGTTGTATTCCCACTTGCTTCAAAGGGTTAAGAAAAGAGGTAGGATTCATTTCTCACAACTGCAGCAGTTCTTGGCAGTGGCTTAGAACAAGAATCCACGAAGAAATTTCATTAGATTCTTTTTAATAATTACTGTACTTTCCTCCTAGCAAAAAAAGTCTAAAATCAAGTTTATCTTAATTTGAAATGCATTGTCAGCGCAAATGTATTTCCGTTTCGTAAATATTCGGCATTGCATGTGTGGTTCCTGCTGGAGACCTTCTCCAGTTGGGCTTGTGCAACCAGAGTTTGTCATCATGCTAACCCACCTCCATCAGTTGCATCTCCCCCCTGCATAGGTGTAGAGAAACCATTTCCTTCTTTCTTCTCACTCAACTAATTTGGCTTCATTATAAGTTCATTTAAAACTGAAAAATCTAGAACTGGTTGATAAAAGGGGCAAAGGCACTTCACTTGCCACTGAGCTGCTGGAAACTGGCGGTGAGCAAATGAGACTTTCTGGAGTCACAAAGAATGTGTTAACCTGAAGCTATCAGTCCAGCCCTCTGCATAAAATTTCCCCTTTATTTAGTAAATCAGCTTTTAGACCAAAAAATATTTAAATCATGTTTTAGGTAGCCAGCATATTTTGGGTAGTTTTATTTAACTTATAAAAGAATCATTCTAAAAGGCAACTTTTGTTCATTCAGTTGAATACCAATTTCCATCCAAATAGACTGTGACACAAATACTGAATAATCAGCTAATAAAAAAAGAAATGCACCTTTCACCATCTTCTGTTATAAGAGAAAATGTAAAAATTAAGAATCCTGGGCATGCTGTACTGCATAATAGCAGTATGGTCTATTCCTGCTTAGCAGAAAACACCGTGGTATTGTGAGTGCTCCACTCAGACTTTAGCAGTTATGCACCATAGAAAAGTAAATCACCCTTTCTTAGAGAAAATAAAAGATAAAAATGCAAAGTAGGGCAACCCTAGCATCTTTAATTCTACAATAACTACAATTCATGTGATGAGAAGGGCTTGCATTTCCTACCACCCTGCCCCAACTCTTGCTCCCAAAGCTGGGGGAAGGCATGCTGCTGTGCAGGGGCCCAGAGGGCACCCAGTCTGACAGGGAGGGGTGCTTATTTGTGGGAGCATGAGGCCAGCAGGGCCAGTCAGTCATCCCCAGGTACTGTCCTTCTGCTCTCCCCCACAGGCCTGCCCATCAACGAGCAGATCCTGCGCCTGATGGCCATGCGCTACGGTGACGTGTACAGGAGAATGGGCTTTGCTGACTTCGTGAGCTGCATGCTGCGCCTCGAAACCATGTCCTGTGAGTCCTGAGCTTTATCATGGGGTGCCTGCCAAGCCAGGCTGAGAGCAGGAGGCAAGGGGAAATCTGCCAGACACCATAATACAGGCCCACAGAACTGCGTGGGCCAAAAATCTAGGCCCAACCCCAGCATCCCTTTGGGCTTAGGCCTCTGCAGGCTTTTCCTGAGAGCTCCCATGCACTAAGTAAGACTAATTTTCCCAAAAGTCCCTGCATTGGTGCCCTTTCACACAAGCTTGAGCATCCTGTTTTGCACCAGAGCTTCCTCCAGGTGGCATTGCCCATACCGCAGGAGGGAGACTGCATTCACTCATGCCCAGTGAGGAGATATCAGAGAATCGTTAAGGTTGGAAAGAACTCTGAGATCATCTAGTCCAACCATCAGCCCATGCCTGTGACTGCTCTAGACCACGTCCCTCAGTGCCACATTTCCACGGTTCTTGAACACCTCCAGGGATGGAGACTCCACCACTTCCCAGGGCAGCTCGTGTTCTAGTGCCTCACTGCTCTTGCTGAGATAAATTTGCTCCTAATATCCAACCTGAACATCATCTGGTGCAACTTGAGGCCATTGTCTCTTGTCCTGTCGCTGTTACCTGGGAGAAGAGACCAACTCCCACCTTGCTCCACCCTCCTTTCAGGCAGCTGTAGAGAGTGATAAGGTCTCCACTGAGCCTCCTCTGAAGTGGAAAGCTCTCTCTCTATTTTATTTTTATTTCTTTAACTGGAGAGATATTCACACTGACTTCAGCACAATTCTCCCAAAGTTTTGGTAAGGAGAAGGTGTGAGACCCTTCTTAGTGGGAAAACAAATGCATTTCCCCTGTTGTGTCCTTGTATTGTCTGGCAAGGAAGGGAGTGACTGTAAATGAAAGTGCCTAAAATTAAAGGATATTCTGTTTTATAAAAGCATAGTTTACACTGCTATAATTATAAGCATTTTGACTGGAAATAGCAGTAGTTAAAGAAATCCAGCAATTGTAACCCTCGTGCTAGAACACTGCCTACAGCAATTTAGTTCATCTTTGGAACGAGCTGTGTTTCAGCAGCACGTGGAGATGAGGGTTTATTTTTTGCCTGTGTTTTAGCACTGATGTTTTAGGAACCACCAGTTGTCAGCGGATCTGCCTGGGTGACGGCACTGCCTAAAATTCCATTTCAACAGAACACAGCAGAAGCAGCTCAGAAAGTCGGAGCACGTCCCGATTTTAATGCTTTCATTAAAAACAGACAACTTTTAAACACCCTTATTTCTGTGATTATGTCACTTACTGTAGATGGGAATTCTTATGCCTAAAGCAGTACCGTAGGAATTTTAAATCATAAAAAATGTCCTTTTAAATTTTAAGTGCCCGTGTAAAGACAACTCCTATAGATCCATTTGGACAAGAATCTCTAAAAATTTCATTGCCTTCTGTAATGAGTGTCTAAAGATGCTCTCAAGCCTTTCAGTTATCGCTTTACAGAGGGTTTAATGTGTTTTCAATTTTCATTTTTCAATCTTTTCACTGTAAGATTTTTAGAGGAGTGGATACAGGAGCCAAGTGGAATGGATATGGGAGCCAAGTGGAAAGAAAAGACATTCCACCTTTATGAGGATGTGAATGCAGCAGTGGAGACAAATCTGTCTCATTGAATCATTACTCATCCTTTCAGGATCGCCAGAGATGAGACCCAAACCAAAAGCAACAGCTTCTTTGCAAATTCCATTTAACTGGAGGTAATGAAGCAGTAAAGGGGCACTTCTGCTCAGAGGAGGCAACTTCAGCACTGCATTTTTTTCCTAGAAAGACTGCTGAACATAAACTGCCCTGCAAATACAGCCTTGCCAAGGGGCTGGGTGCAACGTGGGCATTTCTTTGTTCTCTGCACTTTCTTTAAAGCAGTATAGGATGGCTGTTCTTCATTATGTCGGCTTTCCTCCCTCCCTTTTCTCTGCTCTGAGTCATATAGGTAGCTCTGGTTGCCTTGAGCCCAGGAAGCCTTCTAGTCGTAAGGGGCTGATGAGCAATGGGACCTTGTGCCCTGTTTTTATGCTCTCCCAGCAACCTTCCATTTCTCTAAAGGTGGGTAGCTTTTGAAACATTCACAAGATGCCTTTTCTATTCAGGGCAGGGAACAGGCTCCTAGAGAATTGTTTCATTCAAGGACAGACAAACTTAGATTTGTTTTAACTTTTCCTTACTGTTTATAACAGCACATTTCTACGAGAAAAGTAATTTCAAAATAAATAGGAACTCATAATGCCATGTTTTCGTTTCATCCAATACTTAGGTTTGCTAACGTTTCTTGTAGACAAGCTGAAATAGAAATGCGCTTGTAGAATATCCGTATTTGAATGAATTTAAATTTTCTGATGGCAAAGGCTTCTGTCAGAAAACTTTAAGCAACGTTAATTTCAAACTCGAGATGAATAACAGCAGCATCTGCATTTCTATTCCCTGGAAAAACCTTGTAAGGCATACTAATGACATCAAGAGAATCATTTTCCTCGGGGCACACTGTAATCACTCACTGAAAGGGAGGATGGAAAAGGACCAACGCAAGTTTCCCTGGGGGAAGATGTTTCATTAGTCTGCTGTTCTCCTGTCATCCTTCAGGCAGGAGGTACTACTGAAACAAATCACAAGAGGAGATGAAAGCGGTCACATGCATCACTCCTGTTTCTATATTTTTGCCAAATTCTGGACCTGCAGTTGGGATGTTTTCCCAGGCTGTGGTACAAGGGCCCAGGCAGAGGGGATACAGAAATACGATGTGGCCAGGCAGGACAGTGCACATGGATGCCTGAGCAAGGCAGAGCATTCCAACATGAGGCCACAGCTCTGCTCCAGGGCTTATTTTGCAGTTTGTGTGGCATTTTTGCTTCCTCCTCCTGAAATAAGATTTTCTCTGTTCTACTCCTAGATGCATTTCAAAACTTAGCAAAGGGTGGACCACACCTTTCAATGACGGTGATGGAGGTAAGGATGCTTCTTCCTTCTCTCGAGCTCCACAGCAGGACTGTAGAGTTAAGTTAGCAGGAGGATGATGCTAAGGGTGGTGTGTCAGTGCCGTGGGTGTCACCAGGAGCTTTGGTGCAGTGTGGGTTTTACCTGGCTGGATGTGCATAATGGACTCCAAGAGTTATTACCCAGGGCTCCCTACTCACGCAGTCTTACTAGTATGAGGACAGCTCAGTGGTGGCCATCCACGTCCAAAACACTGTGCCTTCCCTTGCAGTCCTAGTTCTGTCATTGGTGGAAACATTACTCATAGTGGCTTCGAAAAAGTGACAAAAAAAATAAAAATAAAAAAAAATCCATGCCCTCATTTCATACTGCCCCATCTGTTAGTTCTGGACTGCAAAACATCTTGCTTTCATGAAAGAAAGAGCAGACAAGTGCTTGCTGCTGCTGTTTGTCTTACAAAGCACAGCCTGGATAGCTAGCTGAATGGGGATATATTGAGCTTTTCATCAGCCAATCTGAAGCAAAAATCCTGCTGTGCTCTATAGTGATGTGCCTGAGTGCTGCATTTTATCAATCTGGAAGCTATTTTTCTGACAAAACAGTGTTTAAAAGGTTTTATTAAAAGGATAACCACATTCCTGGAGCCTGCTACCTCTTATGCTCACAGCCATGCAGGTGCCATCCTTTCCCAGCAATTGCTCCCATTGCAGCTGCTGCAGTAATTTATCATGGAAAGTAACATATGGAAGGTGTTTCTGGGTCTGAATTGTAGTAAGGGAAGAAGACAGTTTCAAAACCCCTTAACTGTTCTGTGCAGGACAAAAGGACCACAGTGATTGGGTCCCAGCCTGAAGATACTGAGACACAAGTCTGAAGACTTAGTGTAACATCACTATCTAAATGTGCCTTTTCCTTTTTCCAGTGGCTGACTCTTGTCATGTACATCTGAAGAGTTGACAGAGCTCAATGTGCTGGTGAGAAATCTCCTTAGTACTGTACACACTGAGAAGAATGGGGTAGGTGCCCTTACAGTGGCCACAGGGAACACGAGTTGGGGGCTTTATAGACAGCTCACCCTGGGCTATGGTTGGATTTGAGAGGAAGAAAAAAGGTGAGAGCTGCAGCGTGAGGGTGCTGGGGAGGGATTGCAAAGAGTTGCTGCAGGGGGAACTGGACTTCAGCTGGGCTTCTGGCATTTTTTCCTTGGGGAATTGCTGATGGCACTATAGGTTGCTGAGACTGCCAGTGGCTCAGTTAGCCACTTACCCTCTCTTTCCACATGAGGTAACACGTATTCAGTAGATCAATTAGTAGAACTTAGCTTTTTTGTCTGCTTCTGAGGCATGAAAATACTCCTGCACATCTTACCTAGAAGCAGCAGATTTAAAACCAACTAGAGTGTGAGGATGTGATTTTTCTGTCAGTCTAATCGCCCATTTTGAACTGTATTACATAATTTAGTTTACTTTTGAACAACAATCCCCACCTTGTGTTTCATTCAATGTTTGCTCCCTCCATGTCAGGCCTGGAGAGAAGCATTAAATGTCTCGAAGTTTACTTAAATCTTCCAGCTTTGCTAGTTGGTTCTAGAGAAGGGCTGTACCTTTTTCTACAAAACTTGTCCCGTTAATAAACCACCTCAGCTTTCATACTTTGGCTAATCCACTGGGATGCAGCTGTTCCCAGTTGCAGTGGTAAAGCATTAGTGCTGGTCCCAGACAGAGGCACTGAGGAGAAAACAGAGATGAAAACCAATCCTTAGAGAAAGGGCACAGTGAAGAACCAGAAGTGCCCTGTTGTTGTGCTGAGGTTGGACCCAGGAACTTGCTGAGCACATTTGGGCAAAGTCACACAGTTGCCTTATCAATCCTGTTCAAAATCTGAGTGGGAAAAAAAAAGAAAAAACACAGCCCAAACCCAGGATGTTCATTGGAATTCAGAGACTGCATCCATGTGAGGCTTCCTATAGACAGATTTTGTGATCATAAATAATACATAAACAGAATGTCTGGTATCTCACGTCCTGTTTCTGAAGGCAGTTGACATTGGATGCCAGCTTCAATGAGAAGTTAGAAGGGGAAATAAATACATAATGAATCCCAGTCCCTGGGGAGGCAGAGAGGTGGACTCAGACCCAAGGCTCTGTGCCTTTCACCCTTGGCTCCAGGACAGCGTTCATGCCCAGCTGCTCCCCTATCTTGGCTGCTAATTGCAGCTGCAGCAGGAGCTGGGCCTCACTGCTCAACGCTGTGATGCCTTCACCCCTCCCAGTGTGTTTGTAGTTATTTATCTGAAGGTTTGCCCTTTCCAGACTTGCCTTGGACAGCACGCCTTCCCTTTATCACAACAAAGCTGTATTTTGGTGTATTCGTGCTGAGTAGAAACAGGTTATTAGCAACACAGCACCCACCCCTTGCACCACACAGTGTTATTAGGTAAATATGAGACTAGAAGGATCTCACTTTGGGGATTAAGTTGCTTAAATTACTACCTGCAAATGATATTCATAGTCTATTTAGTCTCCTTCTTTCCTTTCATGAATCATTCATAAACCGATCATAACTTCTGCAAATAGATCATTAATCATAATTTTCACTTACCAGTTTTGAATGAAATTCTGCCTGTAGGGTGTTTGTAAGCTTCCACTTCAGCCATTCTCCACTTGCTTGCAAATGGTGACTGGGCAGCAACAGCACGGGCCCCTCGGAGAACTGAAACTCTTTAAACTACAGCCGGACGAATCATGAGTACTGTGGAAAAACACATGTGGATTGTGTCACAAAAATTCTGATGCGAAAAATAGTCTCAGTGATTTCCAAAGCCTGGCCTCCAGGTGTCTGTGTTCTGAGTGAGTCTCCTTACCTCTCTTTCAGGTGGCTTTTCTCCTCTTTGTTATGAGGCATCTCCAGGTCATCCCATTCAAGAGCCATCCATGGGGCTCTAGAAGGACCACAAACTGCGGAGGCGTGAAGCTGGGTTTTCCTATGGACATTTGCTGATGTGTCACAGTACTCCAGTGTTTTATGAAAAGAAAGTTTTGTTCACATTTTTCAGCTGAAGGAATTCGATTTTATTTGCTGTAGCAGTGAAGAGGCCTGGTAAAGATGTCAGGATAGGTTAGTCAGTGGTTTTTGTCTGATTTCCAGCGTGTATATCAGGGCTGTCTGAGAAGAGAGAAGTTCATCTGAAGTACACTCTCTTTCTCTGTTGTGATGTCTTCAAAAATATAGGGCTTCTTCAGATATAACTGCAGCTCAAAAGTTTAACTTAAATCTGATAAATATCGGTAACCTCTCGGTAACCCCCACAAAAACTTCACTTCCATTCTTTTATCACGGTGATAAAACTAATCTGGTTTCTACTCATCTATTGGGGCCAGCTTGGCATTTTTCTGATGGTGGGGGTACCACCTTTTGTAGCACCTTGAGGAAATACTATATGCTATGGTTTCAGGGAGCCTACCCAGCTCCCTTCCCCATGGTACAAACTGGTCCACATGAGGCTCATTAAACAACAAACATAGCTTTCCACTCTAGGAAATACCATTTCCTTGTTTTATATGCCATCAATTAGCTTCAGTGCTATTCAGCACCAAATGCCAAGCTGCCACAGAAACCCCTCTGAAGCAAAGCTGGTCGTATGAGATGAAAGATCATTGTGCAAATAATAATGTGTGTTTGGAAGGAATGCGTTTCAGAAAGGGGATGGGATTTAGGCAGAACCCTTTGACCATTCAGGTGGTGAATGCATCTCCTGAAGCTCTCCCTGTGAGCATTTGTAGCTCAAGTCTTGCAGCAGGCCACAGCTCCAGCCCTCTCATTTAATATACATTTAATATAAGCAAGTTCTAGAGAAGGCAAATGTCATCACTCGCTCATCTCTGCTGCCCAGATGTGAAGGCACGACATTGCAGACACTTCTTCATAGATAGCAGATGTTTCTCTAAAGCCAAAGTTCAGAGCAGGGGATAGAGGAATTCACTTTCCATTAAATCACGTCAGTAAAAATCACTTCTGTTTTTCTGGTGCAATTTCATTTATTACAGCTGGGAGGGGGGTCGTGCTGTTGGGCTCAAGACGCAGTTTGTTGTCCATGCACGCTCCCCAGGATGTGCCCTCAGTGCTGCTGGGCCAACAGTGGCCACGTTGCCAGTGACCGGTGTTAGAAGCATTCAAGAGTCACACGTAACAGCGTAATTTTCCTGATGAATAGACTGAGATGGAGATTTTGTGTGAGATGTTAAGCACGAGCATCTGGATATTTCAGTATTATAATTTACTTCTACCACAGCACTAACCAGAATAACTGCCATTAGGCATTTGTGGCTTTCAAGACACTTTGTGGATGAATTGGTTCTGTTGTGTTGGTGGGGGAACTGAGGCACAGAAGAGTTATTTCTTTTTCTAAGTCAGTAGCATGGCAAAAAAGGTAAAGAAAAAGGCAGAATCGCCAAAACTCCCAATTAATTTTAACTGAACAACTGGAGAGCCATTAGCAAGGCCTAAGGCCCAGCACTCCTGGTGAGGAGGGACAGGGTTAGGGGGGGTGGTGGTTGGACATCATGATCATAGAGGTCTTTTCCAGACTTAACGATTCTATGATCTGCTCTTTGGAGAAACAGGCAAGCTCCTTAATGTCTTCCTGGAAAGAAGCCCTCACCAAAACTGCACAACCAAAGACATGCAGAGCTTCGGCCACTTGGAGTTTCTGGGCCAAAGCACCTGAATGAATTTTTTTTCTCCCCCTCACTTTTAAAATGGATGAGTTGGAGAAGAACCCTTGAGAAAGAGCACAGCTGTAAGCCCCCTGCACTAGTGATAGGGAAGCACTCCCATGAGCCTAATCTCGTTTTAATTTGTGATTTAAGGAATGTGTTCTAACAACTCAATTATTAGGGAAATAGCTCTTATTTAGTCATTTCATTCTTCTTAAAATCCCACTTCTCCTTTTCTCACCTCTGGGAAGTTTAAGCACAGACAGTTCAGCTGAGAAGTGTATTTAAGGAAGGGGCTGCTTACCCGCCCCGCAGTGCCAGGCATGGGCTGCAGGTGGCACGCTTGATCTGCGGACTCGATTCGAGGCTCTTCGAAGCAGCAAAGCCGAGGTGTCTTTGCGGAGCATCCAGCAGGTGGGCCTTGGGGTGCGCTGTGCAGAGAAAAGCACCGAAAAGCTTCAGGTTGAGGACAAACCTCGAGGCCTGCACCGTCCCTCAGGTACCTCTTAGCGGTGATAACTTTTGATGTAGTGCCTTTCCCAAAATCTCTCTTCCCTTTGAGGAAAAGCACTTCTTTTCCCCTTTTTAATGGCTTAAATGGCAGCATGGAAACAGCCCTAATTTGCAGCCTTGACGTGGCAATGCTACATTTTCCTTTCCCTGTTTAAATACCAGCCCATGCTCTGCCATCAGCACGGCGAGAGTGAAGAGAGCAGCTGCAGCTGAAGCCAGCAGAGGAGGAAACGCAGGTCTTGTACTGCACTGAGCAGCGAGGCTGACCAGCTGGTTACACAGGATGGTTTGAGTTTCCCAAAATGATGATGGCCTGGTGGTTAGCAGTTGGATAACAGGACATGCTGATCGTCTGATGCTTCTCAGCATCAGCCAGAGAACCTTGTATGCTCCCCCTGCAGACTGGATGGCTGGGTGTTCAGTTTGCTGGCTGATCTGGTTTGTTAGGCGTATGAACAAAGAATTATTCAATGTTTAAGATAAAATACATGGCAAAATACACCTTAATCAGGTGACACCTGATTAAGACAATAGTGGCTTCATGGCTCTTAGAGGCAAGACTGCAGCTTTGTGCTAGAGGCGGGGCAGTCTCAGCCTGATGCACCTGGGCGAGGTACTGGCTCTTAGTGATGGCGTTCTGTGGGCCTGCACCACCTGGAACTTCACTTGAGCAAAGGATGAGTCTGGAGTGCTGGGAGGGGAGAAGGGGCTCCATGTGAGCCTTTGGCTTTCGCTCGTGGAGAAGGGCAGCCTGGCCCACGGCAGGGTCTGTGCAAACACTGTGATCGATGATACAAGGAGCTTGCACTGCCTTTCTCCAGATCCTTTGTAATTTCCACATCCAGTGTCTGATGTCTGTTTATCCTAAATTTGCTCAAATCCTGGGTATAATTCTTTGTTGGGGTGGGGGCGTGTAATTCTAGTCATTGAACTACTTTTCCATAATTGCATTTGCCCGCAGCTAGCTCTCTAATCTTTCTCTCCCCAAATCCCTACCAATCCTGCTGGAATCCACTTACAGCTGCATATGCAGGAAGGGACCAAATCCACTGGACCAGGGGTGGGGCAGGGCCAGGGGATGCTTGTGTCCCAGCTGTCTCATCCCACTCCACCACAGCAGAGTGAGTGTGGCATCGGAAGGAATCATCTCCTTGCAGCAACGCCAGCATCATACCTACAAGGCACTCGTGTTACACATTGCCCCCCTTTTTCAGCAAAGGGAGCTGAATCACAGTCTTTATCCACTGTGGGAACTTCCTCTCTTTCTCTCACTCTCTTGTTGTATTCTGTTGGAGCATGTCCAGAGGGCCACAAAAATGATCCAAGGGATGGAACAGCTCCCTATGAGGATGAGCTGAGAGCTGGGGCTGTTCAGCCTGGAGAAAAGAATGCTCCAGAGAGACCTGAGAGTGGCCTGTCAGTATCTAAAGCGTGGCTGTAAGAAAGAAGGGGACAGACTCTTCAGCAGGGTCTGTTGTGATAGGACAAAGGGAAATGGTTTCAAACTGAAAGAGGGGAGATTTAGGTTGGATATAAGGAGGAGGATTTTTACACTAAGGGTGGTTAGGCACTGGCACAGGTTGCCTGGAGAGGTGGTGGATGCCCCGTCCTTGGAGACATTCAAGCTCAGGCTGGACAGGGCATCCACTGAGCCTCTGATGGAGCTGGAGGTGTCCCCATTCACTGCAGGGGAGTTGGACTAGATGGTCTTTAAGGGTCTCTTCCAACTCAAACCATTCTATGAAATGGATAATGAACACGAGAGACTTCTTACACTTGGAAATGGAGATTACAGTTTTACAGGTTTTTTACATGCTCTGCTGCATGAAGGTGTTCAGATAAGGAAGCAGGATTTGAGCTCCTCACTTGACTCCACTTGACAAAGCTATGAAAAGTGATGGAGTCACTGTCCCTGGAGGTGCTCAAGAACCATGGAGATATGGCACTGAGGGACATGGTCACTGGGCATGGTGGGGCTGGGTTGGTAGTTGGACATGGTGATCTTAGTGGTCCTTTCCAACCTTAACGATTCTGTGATTCTATGAGAACTGGCCAAGGGGTGGGCTCTGCTAACAAGAGCTGTGCTTCATAGCGAGCGAGCTCACAGCTCCTCCCTGCTGCCCCTTTCTCAGTGTAGGAAGCCATCAGCAGCACTTGCAGGCTGCCAGCTCTTCCTGCTTTGTTTCAAGCACAGCTTAAAGGCTCTTCAAATGAAGTAATCTTCATTTCTGACAGCCACAACCCGGCAGGAAAAGACACAACAGCTCTCCTTGAATTGTACA
Organism: Numida meleagris; assembly: GCF_002078875.1. NCBI lineage: Eukaryota > Metazoa > Chordata > Aves > Galliformes > Numididae > Numida > Numida meleagris. Next base: position 9,626,334 of record NC_034411.1, on the reverse strand, counting down.
GCTGCTGTTTTGCATGTTTGAGTTTGGTACCCAGGGAATTAGAAATGTCAGTAGTTCCATATAGTTTTCCTTGAGTAGTATTAAAGTCTTCCAGCTGTGGGGGTAATTCCAAGTCAAAAACAAGCAAACAAAAGAGTTGAATCACAGTTTTGTGATCCTGTGATTCCCCCTATAGGAAAAACAAAACCTTGCCTACGCTAAAACATGCGAGGTGTTTCAAGGACAGTGTTAGAGAAAGTCTTCTGTTGCCTAATCAGACATCTCCCCGGGCAGGGGAGGAAGAGGTGTTCCAGCTGATCCAAAGCTGAGGTCTGCTCAATGTACATCATTTTCATGTTCCTCCTTCGGTCCATTTTCCTTTTCAGCACCGTCCTTTTGATGCTTTTCCCTTATAACTGCTTTGGACCATGGGGAACCAGCCACAGGCAGAGGCTTCTCACTGCCCCTTCCTGCTCAGACATTTGGATGGGAGTGAGGTTGGAGGCATGAGTGGGCTGGATGCAGGGGTAGAAGATAACTGCTGGGACAGGAATTGCAAAGAGATGTGAAAGCTGGAGCTCTGAAGACTCTGCCTGCCATTATCAAGAGGAACCCAGGGCTGTGAGCCTGCAGCATGGTGGGCAACAGCAAGGGTGAGGGAGCACATTGGTTTTCTTAGAGGAAAAAGTGAGCAAGAATTACCTCAACGGAAAAATATTTTCTCTCCCTCTCTTCCTGCCTTGCAGACAAATATAGCACTGCATGTTATGCAGAGGCAGTTTTCAAGCACGGTTGGAATGAGTGATTTTGGAGGCAAATCACTACCACTTGTCTTTGCCTTTGGGCTTTTATTTCCTTATTTCCTCTCGCGGCATGTCTCTGACAACTGTTGCATCTCTGAGCCATAACAGCCCATGCAGCATCTGCCCTGATGCTGGCCCTGTCCTGAGAGCTGTGACACGCATCCCCCATGGCATCACTGCACTGCAAAGGGCTGGAGCCTGGCGTGGTGCCCATCCTGATACCTGCATGAGATGAAGTCCCGTTGGGAGCACCTAGCTTGTGACACCTGGCTGAGGCTGTGGTGGAGCTCAGTGTAAAGCCAGGAGCCCAGCATGGAGCCATTGGCTTCCCTGGACCAAGAAATGAGACCATGGGCAGGGTCCTACCAGCAAGCACTGTCCATTGTGGGTGCAGTGAAAGCCTCAGTATGAAAGTCACAGAATATTTTTGCCTGCAGTCAAAAGGCTGCAAGGACGTGGAGTTGCTGAGAAAAAAATCATTTTCCTTTGTTTCCTGGGCAAGCATGGTGCCAAACGCATGGGAGAGCATTCTTCTCCACCAAACCACTCATGTCTGACTTCCAGAAAATCAATCAGGTGAGACAAAACTGAAGCAAACAGATCAATCTTTAAACAGAGCAGTTGTCTCAGTCTTTGATGAAATAAAAAAAAAATGCTGCAATTGCCTTCCCTAAAAAGTAGCAGCAAGCGTCATCCACCAGCTCTGCTGTTTTCACTCCTCGTGGGGAAGCAGACCCAGTGCTCCCAGTTTTCCTGTGAATGGGTTGGAAAGCAAAGCAATCAGGCAGACAAGAATAAGCCATTCTTCCAGGCACAACAGCCGGCAGAAGAGCTCTTGTAAGCGAGGTCAGCGCTCCCACCCTGTGTGGCATTGATTGTTCAGCTCATCTGACAGCAGTGCCAAGGCTGTGAGCAGGACGATGTGCCGTGCACCCACATACTCCTCTGTCCAGAGCTGAGTTACAGTTCCCAGGAAGAAGTGTGAAAACAGTGGGATATTTAAAAAATATTTACGTTTGCAAAGATCGTTCGATATTCATCAAAATTCCCTGAGTTTCATTACAAAGTCTGCTGCCTGTCCTTGCTCACAGTGCCTGGGTTTGGCTGATGCCACCCAAGTTTGGCTGGGTGCTCTGGGCACTCTGTTCTGCAAGCTGAGCAGAGGCATCACTGCAAGTGTAGTTCCTCCAAGAAATGACACGGTCAGACGGGTTGGGATGGGACAGGAAAGAAATCATTAATGCAATTTGTTGATGCCTGAACAGGAGTAGAAGAAATTTGAAAGAAGAAAAGAAACAGAGAGACTCTCTGCTCATACAGAGGAGAGGTGAAGGGCATGGGGCAAGAGGAGGGAGAGCTGTGCTACCCAGTTAGTCATCTCTGTGACACTGAAGAGGTCTTTTAAAGGCTGCCACAGCCTCTCCCAAGCATGTGTCAAGAACCAACAATAACTTTTTTGGTTTTGAGCACTCACAGCCTCCCACAGATTTTGTCGAAGTATTTTTCTTTGAGCAAACACATGGTTTTGTTGGAAAAGCCTGAAGCCAAGCAGTGACAGATGACTTTCTGTTGCCATCAGTCATGTGGAAGAGCTGCCATCGCTGAATAACATCCCGCATGTTTGAGGACTGATGTATACTGAGATTCAGTCTGTCTTTGGCATGATAAAAGATCGATCTCGCCTTTCAGATTTCTGCATCTGCATCTCCTGGACCTGATGATAGGAAACTTTGGTTACAGGGGTGTATTGACTCTGAAACCACTCCATTACAGCTCTGGTGATGCCATATTGATGAAACCTGACAGCATTTTTTTAATTCATTTAAGTATTTACTGTGATCAGAATTTAGATTTTGGAGTTATTGGGACATTCATGGATTTTCTGACTGGAGTGAGGACTTTTTCCCCTTAATGGATGCCAGTAGGTTCCCATGCTAAGCAGTCCTTCTTCCTCTCCCAAACCAGTTAGGGCAATGCCAGCTCATGAACGATGGCACAGTGGGTGTGGAATTCCCCAAGTGCCCGGTCTTATCACCTCACTTAGTACAAGAAGATAATGGCACAGTATGTATGCAGGAAGCCCTTATCTCCAGTTTCACCCCTCTCTGAGCTCCCTCTCTGAGCTGACGGAGGAGGTCCTGGCATCCCCACGGTGGCCCTACGTCTGTGATACCCTGACGCAGAGCCTGGTCCATAAGGGCTTGTTGTCCTTTCCCCTTCCAGGCTGTCTCATGACCTGCTGCTTCAGGAGTTGGACTCGGTGATCCCTCCGGGTCCCTTCCAACTCAGGATGTTCTAATTCTCTCCCTGGGCCACACATACCATTACCAGAAGTGTTTCTTCATCCTCCATTGATCTACATGGACAAACTTTCTTCTGCTTCCATATAAAGAAACACAGCCTTCAGCAAGAAGGACATTGAAGATTTTTATCATTTCCCGTTGGGTGCAAAAATTCCATGTGATGACTGTAAACAAAGATTTAGTAGTCTTCCTCTACTGCAGAGGCCCCATGAAACAGCAAACCCAGCCGACTCCGCACAAAAATCAGACAGCAGCTTCCCTATGGCACAGAGCTGTGATGCCGTGGAAAGCAGACCTGCCCCATACACAAGGGTATCGGGCATTAGGAAAAGACTATGCAAAATCAAGAGGGACAGCTTGAGACAAAATCACTTACAGGTGTCGTCTTGTCTCCTCGAGTCTATCTTACACAAAATAATGACAGGATTGAATACTATCAAGCCTCTAAAAACAAGCTGTGTATCTTCGTGCCCAAAGGCAGGATACAGCCTAGGAGGGCGTTTGAAGGAGATAAGCTTTATCTCTTTTCCTCTGTGCACACACACAGCATCATGCTGATGTCACAACATGTCCAGAAAATGAAAGAAAATAGACTAAAACAAGCCCGAATCTCGTAGGCACATCAAAGGAGCGCAGCCAGCAGAGGAAACAAGCACACATCTTACATCAGCCTGCATCGGGTTGCTATGCAACCGAGAAGTCAACACGTGTTGCCATGACGATGTCACTTCATCATCATTCAGCGCACAGCTCAGTGGAGGGCGGCGGTGGAGTCAGTGCGCACATGCCAGGACAGTGAAACGTGGCCTCAAGTGGGAGTGTTATCCATCCTGTGTGGGGTGGCAGTGTCCTCCCCACCTTGTTGCTTGGGAGGAAGGGCAGCATCTGGGGAAGCTTGCAAGGGAAAGTGAATGCGGGGCAGCAAACCCCCAAACCAACCCCATACTGAAGCACTTGGATGGGGATGCTGGTGATCAGTCCCCAGCAGTCACCAGACCCCTAAGGAAAACAGCCACAGTGACCACCTTTTAAGTATCCTCCTCCGCATTTGGCTTTTGCTGCATGGACTGCTGCTCATGTGCAAAAAAAATAGTATCAGTGGTCAGTACCACAAGAAGTACTGCAAGCTAAGGAAAGGTTTTAGAGAGGAAAACCCTGCCAAGTGGGTGTGATAACTGACTGAGAGCGCACCGGAGGAGTCACAACTGGTTTGTGATCAAAAAGCAGATGAAACAGCAAAGGGTCTCAAATTGGATTGGATTGGGCCCTGCCATGTACACAACAGTGGGCAAGAGGGAGAGGTCCTAGGTGAAGGCACAGCTGGAGGGGAGGATCTGAAGCAAGTGCTCTGAGGAGCTGATCAAATATGAAGTTGCAACCCAGTGTGTTTGAAGGAGGGGAAGCTGGTGCCCTCAGTGCAGTGCTAGCAAGAAGGCTGGGCCAGCAGCTGCAGGAGCTGAGCTGGGACAGCCCAGTGCTGCCTCCCCACAGCACCCATCACCAGACAGGGTTGTGGTACTGACCTCAGTGGTGGCTATTCTGGTTTGAGCAACAAGCAAGCCTTTTTCTTCCCCCTTCTTGGGTGGACGTCACAGCTCCTCAGTGTGACATCTAGGCATTTCTGATTGCCTCTCAAGCCCTGCAACAACAGAAATCACCCATGCAGGCACTTCCTATGAATTCAGGTGTGATGTTTGCCTGGATTTCATTACAGAGCCTTCGAGGCCAGGTTTAGACAACACCAGCCATGTTTCCACCTCCAAATCCCTGGTATTTGCTTCAGGTTTGCAATCAGGGTTGAAGATGCTCTGAACTCTGTTCCTGCTCATCGCTGCTCTTCTGGAGCAAGGCATATCAGCAGCAAAGTATTAATTCCAGCTGTTGTTCTGCTGGTATGTATTTCACAATGTACCCAGCATAACATTTGTAACTCTTTTACCTTTTCCTTTTTTTTTTTTTCCATGAGGTTGCTTGTGTCTGCCTACGTGGTAAACACATCCCTAGAAGTAATATTAAGAAAATGGAAAAATGCTGCTCATGCTTGGAGCAGCACCCTGCATTGGGGTTTAAAAATTACCTTGAAATTTCTTTTGAAAACTGCTATCAAAATCCTATCTGAATTCTAGCGCAATTTTTTTTTCCTTCTTCCCACTTGCTACACCCATCCAGACTGTGGGAGGAATGACAAGATACGGTCGTTCTGCGTCCTTCATGTTCCTGCACTGCTCTCTGTCACTGAGCTGGTGTTTGACTCAGCCTTTTGAAAGAGCAAAACCTCACACTTCATATTCACACAGCTCCTTTCTCAGAAAAGGAAAGAAAAACTGCAGGCATCACACAAAAGCTTCTGTGTTTCGCTTTCCATGTATATTATGTGCTCTGTGGCTACCAGACTCACCCAACAAACACAAAACTATTCTCCTTCCATTTTCTTCTCCTATTTTTTTTCCCCATAGGAAATAATAGAAAATATCATAGAATGGCTTGGGTTGGAAGGAACCCGCCAGCCCACCCAGTCCCAACCACTACCCAGGCTGGGACGTGGCTGCTGCTCTCCTCTTGGCAGGTTGAGCCGGTGGCAGTGCTGAGCACCTCCCCCAGAAACACAGACGTGCACAGACAGACGTGTCCCCAGCAGTGACAACTGGCCACCTAGGCTGCCCCAGCCAAGGGCTGCCTTCAGCGGGACTCACATAGAACACAGACACGTTTCAAGGACTCTCTAAGAACAAAGGGCACTGGTATCTGTGTACCTGACAGAAGCAGTGTCCGTGGGTGCGGAGATGCAGGCTCCCTGCTCTCCCGAAGCAGGAATGTGGAGCTGAAGCCAGCAGCACTGCGTGTACTCATGCAGCAGAGGACCCAGACCGGCGTTGGATCCATAGCGCACGTCACACGAAAGCCCAGAGCTTACAGAGGTTCCTGGCTTTGAAATATCTCGCTATGGTGGCTGCTTCTGCCTGCATTACTCATCTTGTTGCTGTCACATGTTTTACACACACCAGCGTTCCTGGCATACCTATATTCCCCATAGTGAGCTCGTATGCTAATTCATCCCCGTATGGGCGAAGCCTATCAAGTTGCTAATGCAGACCATGGGCTGATAAAGAACGAGATTTCCATTTCCATTTTCCAGCAGCAACCCCAGCAAACAGACGTAGCCAAGTGAGTCTGACATTTCAAGCGACTACTGAGATCACATTACCGAGATGATATTTAATATGGACGGCCAAATCCTTCAAACAAAATCAATGTTCTTTTACTTAATAATACCCTCGCCACATCTTAATGACGGCTCCTCCAGCACAAGGCCCTATTTTTCTGCAGTCGTTTCATTCTGTGACATCGCTGACTGCATCAGATGGTGCGTAATGCTGTTTTCCTCCATTTCAATTGGATTTTGAATTCCGATCCTCGATTTGTCAGTTGCGAGTTCAATTAATCAAGGGGTTCTTAGGGGAGAAACATTTTTATTTCTGAGAAGGAAGGGGAATTTATTTAAATTTTGCATCTTCCTGCAGCATCCAGCATATTTTATTCAGTCTCCCCACCAGGCACGGAGAGAAGGACAATGAGGGACTTACAGATCTGTCCTTTTCCACCAGAGCTATTTGCTGAAATTGGAACTGACCACTGATAACCAGCACCAAGCAGGCAGGGCAGGTCCTTGCACAGGCAGCATCCAAGAGTCAGCAAGGCAGCACTGGAGCACGAGAAGCGGTTGCAGCAGCTGTGGGTGAGAAGAGGAAGACATTTGTCATCCCAGTAGATTCACTTTCTTTAGCAGTGCCTGGAGAAATTTAGTCAAGATGTGCTAAACACTTGTGCAATTAGAGAACCTGGTGTAAACCTCTTCTGAAAGCTGGGGGAAAATGCTAATTTACATATCAGCTGGTGCTTGTCTCAGGGTGAAGGATCTCTCAGTAGGGCACACTTAGCATCCTGGGCATGCCTGTCTAGCTGAAATTTTGCAGCAGACCGGCTGTAGTGCTGGAATCGTGTTCCTGGCCCCAATGTCAGTAGTGGCTGCAGCATATTTTCTCCCATCACCGCAGCACAGCACGACTCCTTCCCATGAGCAGGCTCCCATCACTTCCTGTATCTTTACACATACTGTGGCAAATCCTTCTTTGTGTGTGCTTAGCTTTGCATACTCTCCTCAAAAACGCAGTGGAGCACTCATGAACCCTCTAGGTTCAACTTCACCTTTCAGCCCAAGGAGTAAGGGAAACCTTGCCAAGTGCCTTAGCGTTAGGATACTCTACAGAGAATTTGGGAGCTTGATAAGCCAGCTGGGAGCAGGTACCACCAAAACACAAGCCCAGAACGTCAAGTCCAACACTTCTGAACGCCTGGGTACTTACAGCCAAGCCTGAGCGTGGTGGTCTGGCTTTCTCTTTTGACTGAGGCTGCACTAATACCGTTCCTTGCATGACAGCCTGCGGGCCCATATCCTCTTTAGCAGCATCCCTGGTTTGAGGGGTCATGCTTCCTCTCTGATTGATTTTTCACATGTATCTCCTTGCACGCAGCTAACTGAAGGATGGGGGTCTCCTGTATCCTCCCTCAGGGGGTGGGCTGAAGGATTTAAAAAAAAAAAAAAAAAAGAGAGGTTATTTAAATTGTGTCCCAAACCAGGAAAATAACATCACAAAGCCCATAATCCAGTTTTCCATCCCATTAACTCCTTTTGAAGGACCTTCTTTGGTGCCAGCAGAAAATCTGGCAGGGTTCAGGTGAGCCCAGCCCCTGCAGTCTTCCCTTAGGGGAGCAGCTGTGGGCATGCTGGGCCATCTCTGCCCCATGCACCTGTAGGGCCCATTTGGTTACCAGTGGTGGCTAAATGAGGATTTGTGAAGCTGCTGGGGCTGCAAGTGGGTGATCAAGGTCAGGTATTTGTGGCACAGGGCTTAAAAATAAAAAGAAATTGCAGCAGCTCTTCCAGGAGAGGGACACGCAGCCAGGGCAGGAGAGGGGAGCTCTGGAACAATGGAGCTGTCTGCAGGGAGGATGGAGGAGAGCAGAAATGTGCATGGGGAGCGCTGCCAGAAGCAGCTCTCTTCCAAATAAATTACCTTGCTTAAGAAATATGCAGTGTGCAGAACAGCTCCACAGTTAGTTTTGGATTAGTGCCTTTCCTTGGTTGCTGTGCAACAGAGCCTCATCTCCCAGGGCTGACCAGTGCATCCTGCTGGTGGTACTGGGTCTGGTGGACAAGTCACAGCCAGGAGTGGCAGGGAGCTGCCCCCAGGTGCTTGGAGCAGTAGTTCAGGAGGACTGGTCCAGTGGCACCGATGGGTGTCCAGGTCGCCGGGTGGGCTGGGCAGTGACCACAGAAACCCCACAGGCAAGCACCCAGATGAAGCTCACACAACGAATGCAGAGACATCTGTGCAGAGCACCAATGTGACACCAGCCTGTGCCTGTGTCCCTCCGTCCTGGGGGAGACCCTGAGCTGCTGCACCTCCTGTCTTTTCACTCCGCCCATCGCTTCCACCATCCCCCAAGACTCTGCATCTTCTCATAGCCCATAGCTCAGCAGTATCCCTCTTTCAAGGCTAAATTAACACTGGCTGCAGCAGCGGGAAGCTCTACAGCTCATTTAGGTAACCTCAACCCTGACATTCACAGGAGAGCGCTGTTCTTTGGCAACATGTAACAATAGCAATGAGAGAACGCTTTCTAATGAAGCTTTTCCAAACCATAACAAAATGTGGAGGCTCCAGATGGGTCAGAGTGAGCCCTTGGGATTATTTTACTTGAATGACTGCTCCGTGGATGCTACTGAGAGGCACATTGACCTTGGTTGTGATGGGTCACTAATTCACTGGCTCTGTGCAGCTTAACCTCTCTATCATTGTGTTGCATTTCAAGTGGATTCACTGTGTGTGCGAACTGCAGGTGCCCCTTCTGTGCCACCTTTAGCAAACACGTGCATTGTGTGGAACAGGATGGTGAACTAGGTGGCGCTGGGGACCAAAGTGCTCCTTGCGAAGGAGCACTACAGGGATGCAGAGCCATCAAGATGGCCACCCAAGTGGACTATCAAGACATCGAGAAGACCATGCAGCAGGACAGGCTGCGTGGCCAGTCTACCTGCAGCAGGCAGGTCTTCCATTAAGCGTAAGGGAAGGCAGAATTATGATCCACAACATAGTAATTAAGAGCTTAAAAAGACAGATATCACATACTGGACACTGCACAAAATCAGCATAGGGCCTGTAGGGAGAGGACCACTCTTTGCCCAAACTAAGCAGTTTCCCCGCCATACTTGAGAACACATAACCATTTACAATAGTACAAAACAAACGAGATATCCATTACTCTCCTCCAGCTGTTCTACTTGCCTAAGATATCTCTCTTTAACCACCTCTGTTCATGCACAACAACAGAAACACCCCTCAAGCTGGCTGACCACCTTGCTGTCTCCAGCCACATGCAGTAGGATCTGCCAGTCAGAGGCAAAGCTGAATCTGTGTTGGTTTTCAGTTTCAAGGTGAAACAGCCATATTGGTCTTCAGAACATCTTCAGCAGACCCCTGTATGGGTCAGGGGTCTTCCTCCTTGCCTCAGCACTGGCTCTACATCAAACACCACAGCAGAAGTCTGAAATGAGGATCCAGCACAGGTCCTGCTCTCTCAGAAGCAATGAGGTTCTGAGCAAAGCATCCCAACTACAGCCAGTGCCAGGATGGCACTTTGTGCTGCCTGACCTTGGCTCCCTGAGCTCCAGGATGTGTCCTCTTAGAACTCAGTCATATTTTTAGGTTCTTCTCCTTGATGATTCATTAGGAAAGCTAATATTTTCCCAGTTTCTGGGCATCCAACCCTTGAGGTGGGCACTCCATGCACTTCTGATAAATATAGACCACTTCAATTATATAAATGCCTGTAATAGGCAGCATCTTGTCTGGAGCACTTTGTCTGGAGCATTTTGTCTGGAGGAGGCTCAGGGGAGACCTTATTGCCCTCTACATCTGCCTGAAAGGAGGTTGTGGTGGACATGGGGGTTGGCCTCTTCTCCTGCATAACTAGTGATAGGATGAGAGGGAATGGCCTTAAACTGCACCAGGGGAGGTTGTGGAGTCACTGTTCCTGGAGATGTTCAAGTGATGTGTAAATGTACTAAGGAACACAGTTCAGTGGGCAATACTGGTGGTGCCCACTGCCCTCTGGGGCAGAGGCTTTCCCTAACATCCCAACCCTCCCCTGGCACAGCTCCATGCCGTCCCCTCGGGCCCTGTCGCTGTCACAGAGAGCAGAGCTCAGCGCTGCCCTCCGCTCCCTGTGAGGAGCTGCAGCCTCCATGAGGCCTCTCCTCAGCTCCTCTGCTCTGCACTGAGCAAGCCCAGAGGCCTCAGCCACTCTCTGTATAGACCCTTCCCCAACTTTGTAGCCCTCCTTTGGATGCTCTCTAACAGCTTAATGTCCTTACCCTGTGGCACCCAGACTGCACCCAGTGTTGGAGGTGAGGCTACACAGCACAGAGGGGACAGCCCCTCCCCTGGCCCGGTGGCAGCGCTGGGCCTGGAGGCCCCAGGGGCAGTTGGTCCCTGTGGCTGCCAGGGCACACTGCTGGCCCATGTTCAACTTGCTGTCAGCCGGAGCACCCAGATCCCTTCTGTGGGGCTGCTCCACAGCTGACAATCTGTTCATATAACCAGGGTTGCCTCATCCCAGGTTGCAACCCTTTGGGCCCGACCCATCAGCCAGTTGCTCACCCATCGCATCATGCCTTTGTCTAGCTGTACACTGGGCATTTTGTCCAGAAGGATACTGTGAAAAACAGCATTGAAAGACGTGCTGAAATCCAAATTATCACACCAACTGACTTCCTTTGGTCACAGGAGTAAGCAAAGGACTTCATACCTAGGTGTACATTGGTTTAGTGCTAGAAAAGGAACCTGGTTTTGTTCAGAAAAGGTGCCTGGTTTTGTTAATAAAGCAAAGAGAGCACCTAACAGCATGTTTTGTCAATACAGAAAGCTTAAAAAGTTCATGAACTTTTTATCAAATAACAAGGGTAATGGAGTTGGGCTGTGATCTTACAAAAATAATGCCTGGCAATGATAGGGCCTAGATGTTACTGCAATAACTGAATGGCAAAGTGCAGAGTAATCATTAAATAAAGCATTCAAAATACAGAATGAAGCACATAATCAATAGACATGAGAAACACTTACGTAAGTGATGTTTTAGCCCTTGGCCTCTGTCTCCTTGTGGCATGCACAGCAAGAGCCCCATGGATCAGGGAAGGTCTTCTTCATGTCAGTGGGTTTGTCTTGATGTCTCTCCTCAAGAAACACTCAGGGACCTGCTAATCATAAAACAATGAAAGCCCCAGGGGATGGAAAGGCATGTTTGCACATATTGTTTAGAAAGAGGAGGAGCTGCTGCCATTAAATGCACTCGGTGCTGGCTGTTTGTTTGGCACTGCTCAGGCAGGCTGGCCATGAGCTGCATAATGATGGCAGAGAGGTCTGCTGAGACGGCTTGAGGGATATTTATGACAAAGACTGTTCTGCCTATATTTGTTGTTCTTACTGTGCAAGCATACATTATGTCCTGCTGTAACTTTAATAGCTTTTATGCAACAGCTTAGAACAACGAAGCTAATTAAAGATTAAGTATTTTACCTCCCTGGCTTTATCCTTGTCTTTACCTAACCGTCAATGTTCCGACCTCTTCCAGTCACCTGTGTTCCTTGCTGGCAGCATCAGCCTGGAAACGGAAGGAGGCATGGTCCCACAACAGAGCAAAGCACTCTGCTTTTGTTTCTGGACCAGCCCTCTCCTGCCAAGCCATGGCCTGCCACCAGGCTGAGAAAAAGGGACAAGTGTGACAAAACACAAGGGCACGCTGCTGTCATGGAGCTGGAGCCCCTTTGACCCTCAAAGAGGTTCTATGAAGTAATGCAGTGTCCCCTTGCTGACAGGGATCCACAGGACCACGGGCCTGGGGTCTTTCAGAGCCTGCAGTGGGGGACGCTAAGCACTGCTCCCTCCTCCACCTCTGGGCCTGCTAAGGATTTTCCTTCTGTGAAGACTCAGCAGGAAGCAGCTAATGCAACCTCTCCTGCTCATCCACAGAGCTCATATCCAACAGATAATAAAACCACAGGCTCCCTTCTCATTAATCCCTAATTAGGCACTCGCATAGTAGCACTTTCCGTCATTAGCTGAGGTAGAAAGCTGAGAGACTGCCTTTAACCTTCACACCTCACACAGAGGCAGACCCAAGCCCTTGCTGTGATCATGCCTACGCATTTCCTTATGTTTGCCTTTTGGGGCTCCTGGCAAAGATCCTCCTCTTTCCCCATGGAAAGATATAAAAGCAAAACCTTCCCAGGAAGTCAGCATCCATCCAGAGGAGGCTGGAGAAGGCACACACTCCGTGGACATGTCAACATCGAGTGATTGCATGGCCAGGTTTGCCCCTGTCCAGCGTCAGGAGCTCAAGCAGCTCTGCTGGAGGCGTGAAACAGCCGCCCTCCAGATAACCTCAGTGTGGAAATGGAGGTAACAGATGATACATTTTGGCTGGGCTCCTGTCTCCATCACTGTTCTTTGCTGCAGGAAAGGCTCGTTGAATGCCCTGGTGGGCTTTAAAGCTGCTGTACAGTTGTGTGGTCTGGCTGTGGCTGCAGGAGCGTCACAGTACATCCGAGAGCTTCAGCTTTTTAATTAAAAGCCAGGATAGGCATTTGGAGTGTAGATCGAGACACCCTGAGCTGGTACTCTTGAGAGGTCCAGCAAGGCCTGACATGAGCCCTCCCTGCCTCTCCTGTGCCTCAGCACAACTGTTCCCTTACAACTGCACTCTCGGATGAGAGAGTCACTCGAGCACATCATAAGCACCGACTGTGCTTATAATTTCTGGTCGAGGTAACTTGCCATTTGATTCACAGTCCTCAAGAAATAAGACTGAACCTTTTGCCAGTTGTATTGAACCAAACAGGGAGTGCTGAAGGCAGACGGAAGGTGAAAGCTGTAGCTATCTTCACTATTATTTTCTTTAATGTCAGGTAAGACAGACAATATTTTGTTCAATGCATATTTGAGCCCTGAGGAAACAGAAAGGAACTGACAACAGCCATTTCAGAGAGACAAGTCACTCAATACAGAGTAGGGCACACTTCCACTTTTGGGGACTGATTTGAATGCTCTGAGCATACACAGAAATCCCAAATATCATCTCCAGCTATAAAACAGCCACCAGAGTGTTTATTATGGTCTTTCTGACCACAATGAGTACTGTGGCAGTCACATCATGGCATTTCCCTAGTTACTCTGTTTGGTAAAAAGGGCCACAGCAGCTCCTAAGAAACACAGCTCTTACCCTTCCACACCAAATTAGTTTCCAGACAATGGAGAGGCAAATCACATTGAGCCTGCAAAGTCATATAAAAACAAGTCCTGTAAGTAACTGAACCTTGCCACAGACCACATTTTGTGTCAGTAATTACACTGGTGTAACAGGGGAGCAATTACCCGCATATCAATATCTAACATGCTTTTACAAGCCAATTCTTGAGCAATACTGTCTAAGAAGCCAAGTAAGGCTCATACTGAGCTATAGTTCCTGCATTCCCAAAGGCTTCTGCATCACTTTATGGGAACAGGCTAGCAGTAGAGAGTGTGCAATCTTCTCTTCCCAGCTTCCTAGGAACAGAAAGGAAATGTGTCACCTCAACAGCCATAACAGCCATAAACACCAACCAAGTACCTGAAGGGATACCACTCATCCCAAGTAAGACATTAATGTGAGTGAAGACAAGGCTCCACATGGATGCATACAGAATACGTCACAGTAAAATGAAAACAGTGAAATTAAACACATGCAATGCTTCAAGACTTTATTGTTGCGGTAGAGTAATTGATACATGGTTAAAATATCCTAATATAATCAATGAACTTTGAAAACTAAGGCTTTCTGTAGGTTTGTAGTACCCTGGTGTTTTCTTTCATACAATGTACATATAAAATCAAGTTATAAAAACACTCATCTTTTTTAAACAACAGAGACGTATGCAATGCACAGAGCTAGAAACTACGTTTTGTATGATCAAGACAACACCTTACAGACCACCTCAGAGCCCTGCAGCTTTGAACACAAGAGAAATGTCTTGGTTTGACGTCCTGTTAGCCAGACGAGTTTCAGGACGAACAGAGATGAGAGGATTTCAACTTTCAGTTTGGAGCAAAGAGGAAAAACCCTCAGCGCAGATGAGGAAATATTTGATGGAACAAACGAAGAGTATCTCCAAAGGCAAGAAAAACAAGTCATTTTTCTCAAATAACATAAGGAAGACTTAGCAGAGATGGAGGTCCCACAGCAGGAGTAGTCATGGCTGAATGATGCGCTCTGTCTACTGGGACTGCGAGAGGACATAACCCAGGAGAAACCGGGCTAATGAGTAAGACAAGTCTTGGTGCCACTATGAAGTCCACAGAAGGTAGGCGTGTTTGATTCCTGGAGTACTAGCACCTTTAATCTAACAGCATTGAAAACACTTCAAGCCATTTACCCAGCACGTCTTAGTAAGTCTACTTCGAATAAGGAAACGGTGAATAAGAACAGAGTATTCTCCCCAGAATCCGCATATTAAAACCTTTTGACCAAAAGCTACTTTTTGACCAAATAGGAAAAGAGCACTGACAGAAAGATCTCCCTCATGTCTTTAACGACTTTTTAAACACAAAAGCTGCATGTTTTGTCTTGCATTTCTAACAGAAAAATGAGGCATGCAATCTGAAAACGTATCCTATCTCGAAGTCAACAGCCTTCCCCGGGAGACGACGATTTCTTGCTTACCTTAGGCTCCCCTGTTTTATGTGGCCAGGTGGTGCCAATGCAGCATTTAGAGCTAACAAGAAAATGACTATTTCTGCTCAATCTGAATCCACAGGAGAAGAGGATGAATTACAGATTTGCAGGACATTTCCCACGTTACATGAGTTACACATTTGGCTCCAGCCAGACAGAAAACTTGTAAAAACTCGGAATTGCACTGTATTTCATTTTCAGAATTCAACTCTAATCAAACACAGATACAAAATACGCTGGAAACCTTTCCCTGCTCCATGACCAGGACTCACACGGATGTTTCTGGTACGCTTTATGACATCACAGATTTCTCTGAATGATTGAAAAAGTGCAGCTGGTATTTACATCACCACCACATACGCTGTCCTCTGAAGTCATTCCTGAAGTCTTAGTAATACTGTTGAAGTGGCCCAACCATGGCTACTCCTGGTGTGAAAGCACAGCCACGGCTCAGGACAGACTCGAAACTTTTGGGTCTCCTCTGCTTATCTATTAATGCCATTTTTAGTTTTTCCCTTGTGGTGACTGTTATGTGGACATTCAGGAAACTGCACCAAAGCAGAGTGTTAAGGGAAAAAGCCCCGAGTTACGAAGATTGAGGCTTCTGTCTAAATGCCTTTGATATCACAAAATTACATTAAGGAAATGTCACCGTACCACAGAAGAACTGCAACAAAACAACAGTTATCCGTCTTTAGGGACTCTGATACAAATATGAAAAATCATTTAGAAACATAATCCTAAATATAAACCTACTTTTATTTATCTTTTAAGAAAAAAGGATTAAAAAATTAGAATAAAACAGATGGCTTCAAGTACTCTCTGCATAATAAACAGTTATTATAAGCACGGATTAAAAAATACTTGTCACCTTGCGAGGGACAGTCGAATAGAGGCTGGTGATTCATTCTAAAAATGGCCTTTGATACAAACACGAGACATCATTTTTAGTGTTGTAGAAGAAAGAAATGCACCTACAGTGCTGACCCAGTGCTTGAGATAGGCAGTTCGTGTTTCACAGCAGTACAACTCAACATACAGAGCCAGGCTATTTTGGTTAAGCTCACTTAAGCCTTCATGCAATACACAGTAAGTCCAGAAAGTTTTGCAGCAATACATTTGACCAAGTGATCTAACATTTCTGAGGCTGAACAAGTCTAACCTGAAGTGTCTCCTAAGTGCTGGCAATGTTTATACCTTTTACTGTGGACGTTACATTTATTACACTTGCAAAGTGCATTGTCAGAGTTTAATTCGGGTTCCATGATATTCAGAAGCCCTTAATATCAGGAAAAGAAGGAAAAGTGTTACAGTGGGAGCCCCCAAAACAATAAAAAATTGCAAAGTAGTATGGAAAAGGAGTGCTGCAGTCAGCCAATGAAAGATAATACTGCAAAGAGAAGATTTAACTCAATTTCTCTGTGCTGTGATAGACTGAAACCCATCTCTTCTAATACTTGTATGAAGACAACCATTGCATCAGATGCATTCCAACAGGTCTGGCTGGCTTGCACAGAGAAGGCGAACAACTTCTTTATGCATTTGGACATCTGAAATGTCTAAAGAAACAATGTGAGAACAAACCAAAACTCCTTTAAAGAAAAGATGCCTTGCCTTCTCCAAAACAAAACAAAAGAAACAGCAAATAAGGTATATAATGAGACCTCTTTGAAAAACCATTTGCCAGCTACCATTTGACATATTATTGCCTCTACCAGGAAGAAAAATACCAAAAAAACAACAACAAAACCCAGCTCCCCTCTCCTTCAGCTCTACGTAGTACAGTAGGAACAAGTCTCCCACAGCTAAGAGGGACACCAAACCAGCATGAACAGTGAGAAATCAAAACTTAGCTGCACAGATCTATTAAATAATCAGTTAAGACTTAACTGGAGGCAAACCCAGCACTGTTTCTTGGACCACAACGCAACACTGCCAGGCTTAAAAATCCTTTTAAGTTCTGATTGAGTGAGGCAGAACAGGTTGAATAGTGTGGTAGGTTCAATAGTGTTTGGAAAAGCTGAAGTCAAAGTATTTTAAAGTAAGTTTGACTATGTCAAATAGCAAAAAAGAAACGGAACATCCTCCTCCAGCTTCCACCTACCATCAAGCCATCGTTAAACTTAGCAGCTTTTCAAATCTGGTGCTTTATGACAATATGATTATACAGAAGTAAATACACCTGTCTTTCTTAGCTGGACAGTTTGGATTTGTACATGGACTTTCAGTGCACGTCATATTTATTAACACCCCTTTGATTGTTCAGTAATCCAGCAACGTGTTTCTTAATTACAGCAGAATGCAGTTGCTAGCTGCTTGCAAGAGCAATGTTGAAATTACATTCAGAGATAAAAACTATCACTTTCACGCGCAGTGATAACTAACGGTTTTCTTTCTTTTCACAGAATTAAGTGCAAGTGTCTAGCAAACAATGACAATAGGAAAAGACAATTCTCATGCAAAAATTCTTTCCTGTTCATCAAATTCGCAGTACGTCCCAAAGCCACACATTTTTATGCCCTTCTTTACGTGAGAACTATTTTTTTTTTCTTCTTGTGTCATTATATTTGTGTTGCTTTTTGAAATATTCATGACAAGCAAGTTCAATTAGTTCCAGCCCACCAAATATCTTTTGCTGCACAACAAAAAGCACTATCATGGCTGCAAAATACCATCGTGCAAAGCTGTACAGGTACAGCAGTGCAAACGTACCCAGTGGGAACACCGTCCAATAGAGCAGCGAGATGCACTTGACTGCGAGGACCCTGAGCTCAGATTTACACGGGGGAATGATGCTTTGCCCCGTCTCATCAAAGCACTTTCCACCCTCATAGAAGCGTCGAAGTCTCTCCTCTTTCTCTTCCCAACGCTTCTGGCACCAAAGCTGCAGCTCCTCCTTAGAAGTGGGCACTGTCTCTATGGGGTATCTCTGGACATGAAAGTGAATCTCCTTTGGGAAGTTTCCATTCAAAAGGTGCTTCTCTGTCTGAGGAATGTTTTGGGGGTATGCCACAGTTATGTCATGGATAGCATCGAGATTGTTACCTGGAAGAAAGATTTGGGGAAAAAGTTCAATACACATCATACAACAGCCAGAACGCTAATTCACTTCAAGGCACGACTGAAAACTGCCAGAATTGCAGAAGGAATCCCAAAGATATCTTAACTACATAGAGATTGTTTTATATTCTGGAATCCAAAGGCTGAGAGGTCAGAGATTTCCCATTCACTACCTCTTCTGAATCTAAGCAAAAACATTTGGAAACAAAACTACACTCACTTGCACAAACTAATGTAGAATTACAACACAGGGAGTAAGAGGATAAAGTCAAATCAGAAGGAGAGAAGATGCAAATCTCATCTTGGAAAAAGAACAGAGTATGCACAGCTAATCCACTAATACACGTTTCCTAAACAGTCATACGTGTGTTGCAAACGTATCTTTAACTCATCAAACACAACCTACTATATGTTCTTGTAAACAGAGCAAAATATTTAGTTTGAACTTTTATATGGAGCAAACAGCACACACAGTCCTAATTTACTGAAGATCTGTGAAAGCATACATGAAGCACACGCCAGGTAAATATCACTCGGACCATTAAATCTAGGGTGCCTGACAGAGGCTGAGGAGCTTCTCTGTAGCTCGGCCAGCTTTGCAGAGTACTGCAGTTAACACAGTTCCTTTACGTTTGACCAGCTGGTACTCTAATGGGGTGAGCTGCAGCTTGCTTCGTTCCAGAGCTGGTAAACACAAAGTACACTGCAAACAGTGCAGAAGCTGAGCTTTGTGTAAAGCACGTACTGTTATCTGGCCAGAGTTAACCATTTAAAAAGCAATTGCAGGTTAGAAATTCAAGGGAATACTGATGAAAAAGAACCTGATCTTCATTACCAGGCCTGATCAACCCGATGCTCTCGAAAGGACAGCACTATTGCCAAAGTTAGTTTTACGACTGTATCTTTGTACTAACCATTTTTACACGGATGCTCTTCTCAATATCTTCTTTGTCCTCAGCCTTTGACTAGACATTCTTTTCAGATTTCATAATCTAAATTCTGCTAGTATAAAACGGATCTAAAAATAGGTGCATGGTGTGCTGGACATTGCATAACTGTTAAGTTCTGCCAGCAGTGATTTACCCTGTGTTGCTGTTTCTATTTTGCTGGCTGTCTCAAGGCAAAATAGAACCGGAGACTAAATGCTGTCTGTAGTTGCAGTGTCTGAAGGCTTTTTTTCTCATAGATGGTGTTAATTCCTGCAAAAACAACCATAACCTTCTTCTCAGCCCTGTTCTCCCTTTCCTTTTGCTCTCCTTTCCCTGCATTTCTGCTTTCCTCACAGCTCCAAAAATGACAGGAACAGAACAGAAAGTGACTTGAAATTGCCGTGTTCAAAATGATTTATCTAAAGTTCAACTCCAACTATCACAAGAGGGGAGGAAAAAATCCCATGCAGTCTTTCAGAGTGTTTTACAACAGTAGTGTATTATAATGGTGTCTCTCAACAGAGTTTTGTGTCTTGAGTTTCTAAAGAGCAATACATGTCACCTAGCAGGTCTTCCAGAGCAAAACACAACACTTCAGCTTTCATCTAGCTGCAGATCACATTCAATCTAAGCAGAAGCTCACTGTATTCTACATAGATAAAGCCTCTCAGATATTCTTCCAGTAGATGCCAAAACTGAATGTGTGCTAGAAACCCAGCCCTTACAAAATACATGATGGCCAGCCTGCTGCAACTTAGAGCAACTCACATTCAGTTACAGAAGAGCTGGAATTTTTCCTCTTCCTACTTCCACCAGAAGGAATTACAGTTGTCCCCCGGGACAGACACCAACTCTGGCACACACAGAGGAAGGGCTCCTGTACATGAACAGATATCCACTTCTTAAGATCTGTCTTCCTCTTTGTCCTCCATCACTCCCTAGGTCCTAGCGGGATGTAAAGCCTACACATTTATGCCTTGTACATCTCACTAACTCCTCGTCAAAGTGTTGTTTTTAATACACTTCTTACTAGGGCAACTAAATGTGCACATTTGGTTGATCATGCTATCTTTCCTAGCTTGAAAACTTGCTTGGGATATGACTAGGATTTATGGATGGCCCTGGTTCAGAAATCCCCACTGCATGTACTAGGATCACTGGCATATAGAACACAGGTGATTTATCATCAAATTTGCTTAAGATGCAAATCTTCTGAATATGTGCAAGTAAATAGAGAGTTTGTATGGTAAATCTGGTCACAAGACACGTACACCTTACCAGAAGCTGTGTAACGCAATAAACTAACCTGCAAAAGGGGCAGAGGCAGACGTCCCTATGCACATGCAGCTTATTTCTTCAGCGTGCAGATGCATTTCTGCCTGTGAATTCCTCTATTCCTTACCTACGAACTTGGAGCATTCTGACAGACAGCTTTCAGCAGGACTTCACCACATCCTAAAATGTCTACACTAGGGTAAGTCTTCTAAATTAGCTATCCAGAACAAAGCTCTACGAGCTGTATACAAGAGGGTGAGCATTACTTTTTCTGCATTATAAACAGGGAAATTGAAGCAAACGATGATGAAGTGATCCACACAGTGTGTCCAACTTGAACCAGCATCTCCTAACAGCCAGATGCAAAGTTTACCTGTTGAACTCCATTTTACGCAAGAAGAAATTATGGTTACTTCAAAGGTAGATTTGTCACATCTGGAAGCACTGAAACATCAGAAGTAAAAGATCAGAATACCAGGTTTCATATGCAAGAGGATTAGAGCCTTTCTCAACAGGTCCCTTGTTTTGGTCATACATATTTAAAAATGCACAAAAGGCAGACTGAAACTTTAATTCCCTGGCAAGGCAAGCAGGTGGAAACGACCAGCTTCAGTCAGGTTTCTACAGCTGTTGAAAGAAGCATGTCCTGCCATTTGTTATGTGCAGTAAAGCTGCTGGACCCACACTGTACACTTGAACAAAAGAGTTCTGCATATTCTCTGTTGATTTGTCAACAGTATTCTATAGTATGGACAGGGTCTATTCATCACTTGCAAATGTGCTACAAGTGAATCTGCTAAAAAAGTTACTGCAGCAGATGAAAAAAGGCCGTTCACAAACAGGGACAAAATTCCCTTAGGCTAGGCTTAATCCAGCAATTCTGAATGTGCATCCTTGGCTAGAGCATGTTTACTGTCTCTGTTGCTCTCTGAAGTTAAGCTCATTCCCTCTGCAGTCTGGAGATATCTAACAGCAAATGCTGCAAATGAACAGCAAGATGGAGATCAGCCAGTGAAAGAGTGATCCTGAGTGGAGATACATTGAGGTCACTGAATTTAAAGATCTATTTAAAACTTCTATTTCTGTACATTTTAAGAAGAAATTGCCCTAAGGAAATTCCCACCATTCTACTTCTCTACTGGGTCAAAAAATGAAGCAAATTAAATGTATTTGTTCATAGTTTAGAGAAGCTGCCAGTGGACGAGCCACGTTTTACATTGCTCTTGGTGACATCCATGGGTTCTCCTTTATTCTGCACTTACCCGTTTCCCCTCCCCACAAGACTCATGCTCCGAGTATTGTGTGCTGGTTGATAGAATTTGACCCCATCTGTAGCGGGTCTGCCTAGGTGACCTGAAAAGCATGTGTAACTCAGAATTCTAACAATTCAGTGCAAGCAAAGTGCTAGAAATTGTAGATGACAAGCTATGCTATTTGTTCATTTCTTTCTTATGTAATAATAAAGCTCTAATTATAACCACATCCCTGTGGCCAGTCACTGCCAAGGATCCCTAAGGAACCTGCCTGTCCTGGTGACAAGGGCAGAGAAAATCAAATCATACTCACAATTTTGCATCTGATATCTAATTTAACTAAGAAACCTCCACTAAGGCAAAAATGTCAGGCAGGTAGCCCAGCCTCCAGGACAAGCACATGAGTTTCAGTGGTTTTACATTCTCGTTACTTTCATTCTGCAGGGCTAGACCTATAACCAGTATTCTGTCCTGCACTTTACAGAAGCACTTCAGAAAAAGAAAGCTTACTACTGTGCTCAGGAATGATTATAAAATTTACTTGTAATTATTGTTAAGCAGATATAAACACAAGGTAAATGATGAATACATGTTGCAGTCTCTATTTGGGGATGACAGAATGGCACAAAAGCACTGTTATTTTTCTTTTTAAACATTCTGTCCTCCAGTCAAAGTGATTTATATTTCAGGATACGTTGATACACAACATCAGTTCAAGCAACTACAATGCATAGCTGGTTGCTCTGGGCACTGCACTTACAGGTAACATAGGAAGAATTTACCAGGATCGTAGCCAAAAGCAAAACCAGTATCACAGAAAGATGCCATCTTTAAAAAGAATTCCAAGGAAAAGTTAGGCCATATTCTCTCACCACACCAGCTCTTCCATCAAAATTTTTATTCTATGTCATGGTGTCAGCTGCAGTAGCCCAAAGGATGTGAGGCTGCCCTCTTTTCCACCTGTTTTAAGCAGAGACAGACAAACATACATACAACCTTGTCTCAGCTGACCCTAGACCCTATGGTGCTGGGTTGGACCTTGTGATCCCTCTTCCCAGCATCCAGCTCACGCTTACAGCAGCCCCCGAACACTGTTTTCTGCATCCCAGAATGATTTCTAAAGTCCTGCAAGGAGTAATCCTCCTTGGTCTACAAGGTGATGGGCAGGATCCTCTCCCACTGACACACTGTGATGGATGTCCACCCTGGCTCATGGCTGATGGCAACCCTGTGGCAACCCTAGGAGGAGATGGGACAGGGCTCCATTTCTTTGTCTGTGTTTTAGGATTTCCCTGCCATTATGTCACTGTCCTCCTTTGTGTGTGCACAGATCAGCCTTTTATCTCCCAACCCAGTATTATAAAACCTTACAACCAAGAGCCTCTGATTAGGTTCAAAGTAAATATATCACAGGTAAATTTAAAATTACTTTTAGTGATGTGTGTTAAATAACCCAATGCCAGCACAATATTTCAGTTCTAGGGGAAAAAGCCTGAATATAAAGCTAGGATTCAACTATTTTAAGCTTCTTTCAAATACATTTGCAGCCGCAGTTGGTAAAAATCGCCAGAACTGATGCTCAGCCCAAGAACGCAGTCCGAAATAAGAGGGCTGGTTGCACACCCTCATCCCCTGAACTGCAAGGATCACTCTGCAGCCAGCACTGCTCATTCCTCAGCACTGATTCACACCAGTGACAAGGACATTTTCTCGCTCGTACCTGGGACAGAGTAATGCTGAGCAAGCTCACTGTGTGATCTATATAAGCAGCAGCTTGAGGGCCAAAATGATGATTCAGAGCAGCAGCTCTTAAAAGCCAAAATGACCATCAGTATGCCAAAAATGAGGTAAATCCATGTAATGCACTACTCAGGCTTTCAGCAGTCTGGAAGGTGAACAGGTAGCTGAGTCTCCTCAACATTGGCAGTGGTGGCTATTATCCATTTCCATTCCTAGTGGGGATCTAAGCAGCTGAACTTTGACCCACTTTACTTACCATTGACACTACCTTAAATCATACAAAGATTATATGGTCTCTTCCCTTGCATTAATTCAGTAGAGAAGATGCTATTCTTAACCATAGTATATCACAGAGCAGTGAGCTGATGAGTCGTTGAGTCAGAATGGGGGTGAGGTATGTATGCTAAGGTGCTTTCACAACAAAATAGTCACGATAAACTTAAGATAAGCTGTTCTGTGAAGAGTCCAGCCAGTACACAAGGACCCTGGGCTTTGTCCCTTCCATCTCCCACCACAATGCAACTATACCTTTCTCATGCAAAGCAGCATACCTGTCCCATAATCACACAACTCTGAATGCTTCACACATTTCAGACTTCCATAAACATCATCTGTAGCACTTTCATCCTCTCTTTAATAGCACAGGATCGTTTGAGTTGGAAGGGACTCTTAAAGGTCATCTAGTCTAATTGTGTTGCGCTGAACAGGGACACCTCCAGCTCCATCAGGTGCTCAGAGCCCCATCCAGCCTGAGCCTGGATGTCTCCAAGAACAGGGCTTCCAGCACCTCTCTGGGCAACCTGTGCCAGTGCCTCACCACTCTTATTGTAAAAAACTGTGTCAATATATTTATATATATTTCCTTAGGAAAGTAGGCAGGAGGAGGTCAGCGTCTGCAACAAATATAATCAAAGCAGAGCTAGAAATGAGTAGAATAGATTGTCTATGGTGCTCAATCTCTGATTGTTTTATGCTAGCTTTGAGACAAAGATACATTTTTGGACATTAAAATGAAAGCTACGTAAAACAGCTTACTGCAAAATATTACTGTGTGGGCTCCTGAGATTTCAGTCATTTTTCTTTGAGAAAAATACATTCCGGAGTATCAAAATGGAGCAGACTCAAGAATTTACAGCTTCTCCTGGGAAGCATCATCCTTGCTGAGATTTAAAACTTCAGGCAGCCCTCTCTAAAGCAGCAGTGTCAACCACGGTTCATCTAAATCACTTTCAACTCAGTAGCTATTGGAAATCTTTCTTGGCTAAGTGCAGCAATCAAATAAGCAAACAAAAAAAGACAGAAGGATAATGATGACCTTGATTAACAGAGAACAGTGATCCTGCATACCAATTCTTACTCTAGTTGTCCCTTTTTCTATTGGCCCTGTGATAAAAGGAGATACAGAGGCCTTCCCCCAGTGAAGATGGAGGTAAAGCACCAGCATCTCTTGTCCTTGAGGCTGGACGCCAAGGGAAGGGCCCATGCTGGGTTTTCTGGTCAGCAGCAGGAAGCAGCAGTGCTCTAGGTGCTGTGCATGTGAACAGAGGTCTGCTGGGAACCGTCCCAAGATACCTTTCACCTGACAGTACAGAGATCGAGAGCTATAAGGACATCCTCAAAAACATCAGCATACGTTGCACAAGTTTAACTGTTTCATTCTATTCATTCAAACCACAGTTGTGCAGTCTGATGCCACGTCTCACAAGTGTGCAAGACAATATCACTAACTGAAGTTGTCTAGGGAGGGAACAGGGTTGAGGAAATCCACTTTGACTTTGAAATCTCTGTAAATACCTCATTTAATTATTTTAAGGCCAGAAGGGAATGTTATTGCCATCCAAACTGATCTCTTGAATAACAGAGGCCACAGGAGCTTATGCAGAATGCTTTCAGTTTTGCCACAGGATAGTCTAAGACAGACATCCCATGTTGCCTTTAAGCTTTTAACCTGAAATAGGTAATTCCTTCAATTAATTACACTGGCGAGGTGGGGGAGAAGTACATCATTCCTATACTGAATCTATCTGGTTTTACCTTTCGACCATACAGTTCTGTTAAATAAAACAGATGGTGTAGAGCTACTCTGATCTACCAACCTTGTAAACTGCTCTTGAATCATCTAAACACACTGAGAGTACAGGCAGCAGTGCTGAATTCCACCTGTTTCACAACACTTCACAACCACCACTACCATTTTGAAGCTCCATCTCTACCTCGCCACCTCTCTCTCTGGATGTTGCCCTTGGGATCCAACTGCAATCAAGGTCAGGTCTGAAACACTGTGCGTCACTACTGGGTAATGCTGTAACCATGATTCCAGTGAATTCAGGGTCAAGTCTGCTGTGTGTTCAGTGTGTGCGCATATGAAGGGGAAGAGACCCAGCTATCGTGATAGGGAATGCGTTGACCAGGAGGTTTCATCTGCAAGGCTGCCAGATGGCAGCTGCCCTTTGGTCTTCTCTCCC
This sequence comes from Numida meleagris, assembly GCF_002078875.1. NCBI lineage: Eukaryota > Metazoa > Chordata > Aves > Galliformes > Numididae > Numida > Numida meleagris. Next base: position 9,600,701 of record NC_034411.1, on the reverse strand, counting down.
AGGATCCAAAGGGTTATTTAGGAATTGCAAAGCAAAAGCTGCTTGAGCTATTAATAAAATACAAAATATGTGGGGAGGAGGAAGCAAAGGGATAAAAGGGTTGGAATAATAAGTTATTTTCAGTCACTAGGGATGACCGGGCATAACTGGCTCACCACTCTTTACTCTATCATTCCTGAACTATATTTATCAAATCCAGATAACAAATATACCATATTTATTCCCCTGCCTGCCCAGCTTCCCACACTTCGTGTCTGCTTCACATACACAAAATTCGTTTTTCAAAGGTATGCTACATGCTAGAAAGGAGAAAACATATTGTTTCTAGGCTTATGGTACACGATTACTTATTCGTAGAGTAAATGATGTTTCATGTAAGAAACAGTTAGTGGTACGCAACTCATCAATTCCACTGAGCTTCAACATGAATTTCCTGGCAAACAGACAAGAAATTCAGATGGAAATCACAATTATGTTTGAAATAAAGACAGTTTACTACACTGCAGTGAAATCCTTCTAGAAATCCTTCTAGAAGCATCACATGCAGTCTGCCTTGTATCTTTGCAGAAAGACATATTTATATGCACCAGGAAACATCTAAACAGCTGCTTTTTTTTTTTTTAAAGTTCAATTAGTCATACAAGTATTTCAGTAAAGCTAAGCATCATAACAATTAAGCAAAAGTAAGGTATCATATATCCTTAAAATACATCCCATCTATATATAATGCATGAACAAACAACTCAAACTGATTCTTATCTTGTAACATAACAGACTATCCACCTAATTCCTCTGTTATTTGGTGAGCATTTGAAATCCCTGAGAATCTGAGAAAGAGGCAATCCATTCATGTCTATTTCTTTGCCCTCTGCCTAGATGAACAAACTCTCTGCAATACTGATGGAATTCAGCATCAATCTCTAAAACCAAAACCACTTCCTTACTAGAGGCAATCCAGTCCTGCTACAATTCAGCTATTGCATCTGAAATTTCCACTGTCATACCGACTGGCCTCATTGAGTTAACAGTCAAACAAAACACTCTGGAACAGTTTACATACACAACTGCCATACCAACAATGTTCAAAATTGCAGGACATCGCTGCTAGGTAAACAATGTGGCTGGCTTAAAGTCTGGGAATTTTGGGGAATAAAAGTGATACGTTCCTAAAGCTGTCAGGACCAGCAGAATGTATGAACTGTCATGTTGTAGCTTTCAGCATCCGAACTAAAACACAAGTATTAAATGGGCTGCCCTTCCCCATCTCCCTATTCACATTATTTATTTCCTCTACATCTTCCAAGGCCTTTGCTTATACTCTTTTCAAACAATTTTTTTTAATAATTCTGGGATTAGCCAGGATGTAGAGTAGGAATTTCTCAAGATTTTCTCACAGCTTTTTATCTTTTTCAAATTGTTTTAGATATAGGAACATTAGACTCCAGTTGATCTGCAGACTGACCCTGCATTTTGAGTCTTGTCTTTTGTGAAGTCGATGCAAAACCAGCATGAGACGGAGCGTGAGGATTAGAGCACAATAATTCACCACAGATATTCAGAAGAAAGCAGCTGTGGCAGCTGTTGCGCAGTAATCAACTGATCAAAGTGTATCCTATCTTTTCAGGAACGCCATGGAGTTGTCACTTTTGGTCAGACCCTCAGTTCATGCCAATGGAACGACAACACTGAGTAGCATAACACTGTCCAACTGCATTGCAATGGTAGCAATATGTAAATAAACAAAGGCTTCTAGTGAATTACATACACGCTCTTCTGTGATCAAGATAAAGGTTCAGCTTAATTGCCTTTCCTTACTTCCTCTCCCTTCTTAATTGCTACAATCTGTCAATTCAGTGCAAGTTGCTGTCTGTTCTTATCACTACCCAGAATCAGCCGCTAGAGAGTACTCTTTAGCTGCTTAGTGACCTTCTACTTTTAGGCAAACTTGCCCTCTTCAAACTGTCCCCAGCATCACTCAAGGTCACTGAGCCCCCAGGAGCCCCACTTGGAGCAACCTGGCATTAGAAATAAACTTCAATTCGAAGCAAGGCTGCAGGTAGGCTAGATACACCCAGAGCCATTGCATTTGGGATACAGGAAAAGAAACCCAAAACACATTCGAACTTTTGGGTGGTTCAATATTACAAATACGGCCCATACCAATCCAAAATAATTGATGCAAATGTACCCTGCAACAAAAATAGAATATAAACTAGATGTTGAAAAAACACCTGCTAGCAGCCACCTCAAATATTTGAATGGAGTGTTTCTACAGACATCCTGAGCCAATCTCCCCCATTTCATGCCTCACCGGTTTGTGCTATTGCCATTCTTGGTCACAGTGGCTTGTTTTCCTTTCAGTGCACAAAGCAAAAGGAATGCAGAACAGCACCAGCAGTCTGACAAGAAGGTACAATTTCAGCACAGAGAAAACTGTTAGGCTTATAACTTCTTTCCGATTGATACGTACACAATAAAGCCACGTTATCCATTTGCTCCACCTTGCTTAAAATCCAGGGCAAGGATTTTGCTCTGCAAACATTTCACACACTACCTTTAGAGGAACTTCTGCCAAGAATGTGTGTTTTATGATCTAAATGTGCAGCTGAGGTATATTGACATAGAAACAATCATCTATACACCTCAGTAGGTGGAATCAGTCTAGGGCAGAGAGGCACTTGGGCTTCAATTAACCAGCACAGCCTCTTGAATTAATCGACAAAACACAACCTCTAACCTTATACATTCAGTTATTTAATGGAATTTAACCCTTTGAGATTCAACTCTAATACCACTCATTTTCCATGTTTTTTTTTTTCCCCTGCTGACCAACAAAACAAAACATAGACCCCCTAACACAAAAGTGTACAGCACTGCAAATAACAGGCATGCAGGCCTATGACTGCATGCACTGAGAGATATGGACATATTGTTCCCATTCCCCTGGTGCTAAAACAGTTTCCACCAGACCACAACACACAAGTGGACAAATCTTATTAAATTTAATCAGCCCAGTACTTGGGGGAGCCATCTTAATCAGTAAGGGATTTAATGAAAAGCCACAACTCCAATGAATACTCTTTAATTACGACTGACTAATATTTATCCACAAAGAAGAATTTGTTTCAGGATTAGTCTGAGGACCTGGAAGAAGCCAAAGACATCAATTTAATAATGGAATGCCTAATTAAAGTATAATGGAAACCTAATTGTGATATGCTGCTTTGTAGCGCGCATGATTTATTTAGAACAATTGCTTTTCACTGGGCTCATTAGGGAAAGTTAAACAAAACACAATGGTAAGAAAGAAAAGGGAAAAACAGACAAACTGGAACTTCGATGATGATTATAATCAGCTGATGAAAGATAGTGACATGCTTGTCAGATAAAGCACTGCCATCCCTTCACAGGCTGTGGTTAAAATGTTTTAAAAGGGTAATAATGATTACACAGTTCCTTTCCTCCCTCACAATGTGGGATCAGACCCAAGCCTGACTGCTTCCTCTGGTGGAAAAGAGCCATCAAGTTGAAGGGTCTTTGGATTCCCCTCAGTCAGAGTAACCCACGTAACACATGCACCCTCCCCGCTGCTGCTAAGGATTGCAGCTAGGGCAGAGCAAACAGCACAGAGCCCTGCAGCCTTTCCTACCTGCGGTCTGAGGGCATGAAACTGTACTTGATCGGGGCATGTTTCTTGAAGAGGTCATGGCCCTACAGGTACACGTGGCACATACCTGCACGTCTCCTTTTTTTTTCCCCCTTTGTAAAACATAAAATATAGCTCGAGTCATTCTTCTTGTATCACCAAGCATCCTCCTGATTGCATCCTGATGGCACTTAGAGCAGTTTTAAATTACTTTTACAGTGTCAGTGAAAACACCACTGTACTGACCTGCCACATTTTCTTCCCTTTGCTGGTCAAGCACCAGGAAAAGCAAAGAATGGAAAGGAGCTGCTCCTGCTGCTCCTCCACCCTGCAGCACCCTGCAGAAAACAGGCACAGGGAGACCCAGGAGCAGCTGAGCTTTCTCCAGTGGTGGTTGGTGGAGCCACAGATCCCTTAGCTCTGCCTCTGATGTTTAACTGGCAATGTGAGAATGGCTGCACCAACAGATGCTGTCAAGACAGCGCCATGGAAAAGAAAAAGAGATGTCAGAGACCCTCGGTTCCGTGAAAACACAACATCATGGCTCTAAGGGACTGCAGTCATTTTTAGTGCACAGCAGCAAGAAGATTTGTCTCTAGAAATAAAAAGACTGGCTTATGGTTTTGTTCCAACTACCGCTGCTAATAGGGATGCTCTGGAAAATTACGCCAAAGTCAATCCTTCAAATGAAAATGAGCAAAGATTGCGGAGTGCCAACACAGACATTCCTGTGTCCAGATGGATGCAGAATTCTTAGCACCCATCTTTGTACTTCCACGTATGTGATGCTGTCAGTCTGAGAAGTAAAACCCAATTCTTTTCTTAAGCACAGCAAAAAAAGTAGGATGTGGGGCCAGTGGTTCATCTTCAGATCTGGTCTCATTATTTCCATACTGAGGTTGAGAGAGACCACTCATCCCAGTTCACAATGACCCAGTATTGAACCTAATGTAGCATTCTGCCCAAGGCAAGTAACAATAAGGCTGAGGCTTATAATCTGTGCTCTGAACCTTCATGTTAAAGCCATGGGTGACAGTGGTCTGCTCCTTTTTAATACAGATCAAAAGGTAATCATAGAATATCTCGAGCTGGGAGAGACCCATAAGGATCACTGAGTCCAACTCCTGGCTCCACACAGCACCACTCAAAAACCACAGACCACAGGAGTTGTTATGCAAGGCAGAAGACCACAATGTGCCTTGAAATGAGTCCACAAGATGACCTACACAAGAGAGATGTTCCTCGCTCCTGCAGCAGATGCAGGTTTTCAGCTTGTCTGTATGCAGTGAAATTACAAGTGGTCTCTCTCCCACCACAGTTTTGATATTTTTTCACAGGTGGGTTGGAAACATAACAACATTTCAGTGTTGCCTGTTCTGGAAGTGAGAAGCGTGGGAAAGCTAAGGGCAAGGAGCCTGTGATCTTGTAATCCCATGCTGGTAAGTGAAAGCAGTTGTTGCTAACGTTTTGAACATTGATTTTTGACACAAATATGAGTATGTACATAACTAATTCACAAGGAATGAACCGAGGCAGTTTGGTTTATTTCATTTCATAGGACTTGCAGAAAGAAAGTCCACTGTTGTCAACAGGCAATTGTTTTTCTTAAGTATTTTAATTTAGAAAAAAATGAAGGCCCCCAAGCTTCATGCAGTGCATTGAGAGGACAATGCTTAATTAAGGGAAGAATATTTATCATTGCAGGAAATTCCTTTGAGCTATGTTTTCCCTGAAGACATTTTGCAATAGGAAACAAACAGATCTAACACATTTGAGTTCAGAAACACTCTCCCTCAAGGTTTCCTGAACAATTTCTCAGCACAGCTCCCCAGGCTCACCACTGCAAGCACTGCATCACGTGGTCCTTACTCCACAACTTCTTCTACTGTAAGATCCTGAATCACACAGGAGAAGCAAATGGAGAGATGTGAAACATACACATCAGTAATAGATCTCAGAAAACTCCACTTTCCTTGGTTGTAACTTGCTCTTTTTCCAGCTAGTGCTTGCATACATAACACAATCCACTACAACAAGCTTCCAGCTGCTGGGGCCTTGCTATTCTGTCTTGATGCCCATGACTTGACATGAAAACGGCTATTTGCACTCATGTTTGCCCTATGGACACAATCAGCTGTGGAGACCTTCAGCCATGATGGAAAGGCCAAAAGCCCTCCTGACCACCGGTAAATGCCCTGATGCCTCTGCCCTATAAGAAAGAGGGTCAGGGGAGCAAACTGCCTCAGGGCTGGTAGAATCACTGCTTGGAGCTCTGATCTTCCCAAGAGGAGGCTTCGCATGGCACAGAACTTCCTTAACAGCCAGGTACAACTGGATGTCTCCCTTTTTCCAGCCCAGTGGGAAGGAAAAAGACTATGCTTACAAATGGGAACAAAGAAATTGCCACAGGTTCCCATGACACATCAACTAAGGTGGAAGAAAAGTCTGATTTCATCTGGAGAGCATCTCCCATCTGAGGAACAGCTCACATTAGGCTTTTCAAGAGCTGCAAAATGATAAAGCACCAGTTGGTCTTTTGGAAATAAATGATGGGGTGATGAAAAATCCAATGTAACTTGACTGAGTTCATAGACAGCTTAACTGTAAGAGGTACTCGGTAGAAACTGAGCTTATATTTGCCCCACAAGACAAAAGGAGAACTTCAGCCACTTTACTGTATACGGAAAACATGACAAATGAATGCTGAAACTCAAAGCCAACCCATCTCAGTATGTTTTCTGCCTAAGCAACAGTGACAAAAACAAACTCCCAACAACTCTTCCAAATACACTACCTTTTGAATGCAAACAAATGAAACAATAAGCAATCACAGCATGAATACCTCTGCAAAAACACAGTTAGTGACAAAGACAAAAAAAATGCAAAACAAAGTGAGACCTAATACTTTTCTTCTCCCAGAGCAATGTCAACCTACAATTGTAGTTTCATTAAGTGACGAAAGCAACTTTAACTGTGGCGGTTTATGGTAGAAATGGCATTTAAAATATCAAAACTGCCAACAGAATTCATTCAGCAAACTGACAATTTCTGTTTAAACACCTGTAGTAGCACATGTTTAAGTGTACTGCATACCAAAATTGAAGCATTCTTTGATTAGTTTATAAGATATATTGCACGTCAAATTAAAAAACAGTGTTAGAAGAGTGAATATGCTACTGCACTAATAGCCTATATCACAGAAAGACTATGAAATGGAGTATTTTTCCAGGTCAATCTGCAATCTGAGAAGTCATCGTAATATCACTTCATTCTCACCAACTGCAGGCATGAATGAATAATTCCATCGATAGAGTAAAACTTTGGCACACACTGGCAATTTAAATTGACGGGTACAGTGAGTTATGCTGCTTTCTGTGATGAAATAACTTTGTCGACAATAGCCCCAGATGGAAATGAATTGGCTTTTGTCCATTGGTCTTCGCTGACTTTCTAAAACTTCTTCCTTGATATAAGAGTGATAAACCAGATACCAAGGCGTTTTTAGGCTCACTGGTAAATTATTTCACCTAATCTCAACTGGGAAACTGATGGAGGTCCAGAAAGCTAATTTTGCTGTGTTCGAGTCTTTTCTTCAAAGTTATTTTGGTAGCTTCTCCGTTAAAATTACAGGGCACATCTTCATATACCTCCCTCAGCCATACATCTTCAAAGACAGACACCACAGTGGTTTGATACAGACATGTCTACACTCCTCTCCCAGCAGACCCAAGGCAGGTATGAGGCCAAATTAACTACCCACTCCTAGTTACTTATCAGGAACATCCCCTGGGGCCAGCTGCAGGAAAATCCCACTGGATTTCCCAGAGGGAAAACCTCAGATCTGTCCAACACTTAGAAGAAAACCATCCTTTACTTCCTGCACTGGGGCTCGGGAGTCCTTTTTACTTCTAGACAGATTAATAGGGTTTCTTATGTTATGCAGGGTCCTTCGGAGAAAGGCCTTGGTGTCACCTGCCAGTGGGACATGGTGGGAGTTGATAAAGCCTGAAGCAATGGTACTTGCAAGGGTATGGTGGGAACATCTGTTGCTTAGCCTTGTCACCAGTCCAGACCCAAGTGTGTCACAAGAGCTACCCAACTGCACACAGCATTCCTGAGACAGGCAGCTCAATCACCAATGGCTCCTGAGAAATCCAGACCCTGAACCTTGGTTTAAACATCTGCAGCAGAAATATAAATTACAAGTATCTATAAATAGCACAGACGTACTAAAATAGAATTAGTTTGTGTAACACTCTGAAGAACATAAGAGTACTCAGACTCTTCTACAACAAAAAGGGATTTGCAAACTGATGAAAAGTCCGTCATTTTCTGCCAACAGAATCCTGAAAGAGTGTTGACACTACAGCTGATCTATGTAAGAAATTCTGATTTACTGTACCACTTCCTCTTTGGGATCTATTGTCTGAAATGGTAAGCCAGTAACAATACCTGCCTCCTTACTGAATACCAAAAAGGGGAACAGCATAACAAATGCCACTAAATGCATGATGCCCTGAATTCTTGATTCTTAAGTATACGTTCTCAAAAGGCTGTTTTAAGAAAATATTTACTTTTTGGTTGTTATGGTGATCTCTTCACAGCAGTTTATAAAAATAGGAACGGCTAAAAATAAAAAAAATCCAAAGAAACCTAAGGAACTAAAAAGGGAATATGGCATGCAGATTTGGTTGGTTCAGAATAAATCTGCATATAGTGTCTTGCAGCAGCACGCTTTACAAAGGGAATTAAAGCCATGAAATTAACATTTTAATGAAGTAGAGAGACCATTGACGTCAGGACCACTCACTGATTGCTGCTTCCAGGTGGCCTAATGAGATGAAAATGAAGTTTATATCTTCAGCTAGTCTAAGCCAGGCTTGTTTTGTGACTATGATTGAATTTAAATGAGAAGATACTGCTGTGTACAAACAAGTCTAGGCTGGTAAGAAGCCTTATCAAATCTAGGCATAATAAATGCTTGATTTAAAATATTTTATGTTAGGAAAAGAGATTTCATTATTTCTTTCACAATTCAAAATAAATGCAAAGCTAAAGATTTACCATGAATTCTATAGCATGCTACAGCTTTTGTACTGGTTGCTCCAGGAATGCCCATACAAAATTTTTACTGCAAGATGTGCTTGTTTATCTATCAAGAAGAAAAAAATATTGTGGATTCCAATGGTGAAGCAGGAAATCATAAATCCAGTGTAGCCTGTGGATAACTCATACTGTGACTTTTTTTTGGCACCAGAGGCATTTAGACATTAAGGTCACTTGATGGAAATGCAAGACCACCATATATTGTGAAACACTGTTCAAAAGGAATTAGTACATATCATCAATTCTTTGTTCCTAAGTGCCACTGAAAGTGCATTCCATTTTCTGCCTTCACTATAAGCAGTGAATAGACATGCATAAATATTGTCCATTATTTCCTATTAGAGTGATGAATCAACATTGGTTTTGCTTTAAATATAATATTTCTAGAGAATGAGATAACCATAATGATGGAGACATTCTCTCAGAATTTCTGTGAAATCCTGTGAACAAGTTTAGTACCTTTTCCACTTTCTACCATTGTTACAATATTGAAAAACAAATAAAAAACAACCCCCAAATCTGACTCATTACTAACACTACACCAGTTGTTTAAATCTAATTCTCACTTCATTCTTGTGTTCATACGTTGTAAATGAGACTTCAACAGTCCAAATTCTCATTTCGTAAGATGTCTTGACATAAAACCTGCTGCTGATGATAATTGTTCGGTACAAGAGAATAGAGCAGGGCAAGAGAAATGCAGAAAACACAGTACTGATCCTACAAACTCAGCTCTTCTCCTGAGTCTTTAACCTAGAGCTAAAGAACAGCAAGGAGAGGACATGTTTTATTTCCTTTGCATGGAAGGATATCAAGGACCACACACCATGCCCTGCCGTGGGAACTCTGGAGCAGGAGGAGCAGCTGGCAGACGCACATTTGTGATGCTCTTATGTCACCAGTAGAATGACCCACGTTCTTGTGGGCAAGCAAGCACATCTGATCAGAACTGCTACCTGGCCCCTGGGACACCCTTGGATATGCAGCCTTCAGGTTTGCTGCTTGCATTATTTGTATTATTGAGCTGACTGACCTGGACAAAGGGCTGGGAACCAACCTGCATGTTCAGTATGCTACATAATTAGAAATGCAGCCTGTTAAGCATGGCAGCAAGTATCTTTCTGTCCAAAACCACTTCTATTCTTAGGATGCTAATGACATGGCTAAACCAAACCAGAAGTAACTCACCTCAAAAGAAGAGATCTTGCTTGTCCACTGCCACACAGTGGGTGCTCCCAGCGCTCCCTAGCGAGCCCTTGCAGCACGTGGAGCCAGCAGAAGCTAGTCCTGCCAGAGCCATGCTGGTGCTGGTGCTGCTGGGGAATCTGAACATTGAGTGCTGAAGGAAATGAGACACTGGTCTTCCTGCTGCTAGCTCAATTGGGAAGGCTCATCGGAGTACAGTGGATGCTGAATGCACCAAACATTTTCATATTAGAAACCTCTTCCTTCATCCACTAAATCGGATCAGCACTCTCTGTTTCCCCTCCCATCCAAGAGGTACGTGTAGGCTTGTCTTCTTGGGGCAGGAGACCCAACCTGCAGCTCACAGCTGTTGTGTTGGTAAGATACAAAAACAAGATTACTCAGAACACAGCGTCCTCCTGTAATTCGTATGAATTCTGGGCCAAGGGTTGGAACATTTTTTCTTCATTATTCTACCGTTGCCTAGTGCAGCATTTTCCTCTGTTCGTTGCTATTGCCTCGAACAGCATCTGGAAAAAGTTAGGTAGCCAGAAGAGAGTAACAGACATGAGCTCAGTGTGTTCCCAAGACCTGATTTTTAGAGATACAACACACCTGCAGCTTTCAGTAAATTCACTGCAGAGTTAAAGGGCTCAAAGATTTCTGGGAAAAAAAAAAAAAAAACCAACACCAAGCCCATGATGATTAAACCCACTCAGCAAGCATGCCACTGCTTTCAGCACACCAGCTAAATGCTCTGGAGGCTTGTGAACGTTTGCTCCAGGCACGGATTGCAGTACTTCATCCTAGGAGGTGACAAAGACGTGAATAACCTGAGCAAGATCTACATCCGAGAAGGATGTTCACAAATTCCTGGCTAGCAACAGATGGAAAAAACAAAGGCATGGAACCACAGCTGCTCCTTTTTTGAAATGGTGAAGGACCCAGGAGAACCTCTGAGCTGCAAGCTCCAGCAGAAGCGAACAGCACACCCTCCCAACTCTGTCTTGAGGTGCAGGCACTAACTAAGCTTTGCCTGATAAATGCCCTTGGCCTATCAGCAAGACACACTGCTGCCATTCAGACACAAATTTCTTCATCACTAACAAAGCACAAAATTGTTTCAATTGTGGAAGAGGTATGTGTCTTGCATGCTTTAGCACAAACAAGTCCAAGGTAGGTGAGAAGAAAACAATCATGTTGTACTCAAACTGAAATGGAACTATGGTTTTCAGCACTTCTTAGTCTCTCCCTCAGTACTCTGATGGATTCATTTATCTAGAGCAGCAACAACTTCAACAGATTCCTGAAACAACAACTCCCAGACAACTACACTGTGTGTCACCCTCCACCGTCACTCAGTTCTCAGCACTTGACAACCTCACACACTCAAGAAATGGTGCAGGACCTCTGGAGAAGAACAGAACAAAGCCAGGCCTACACGACCTCCTTCAGATGTGCACAGCCTTAAACTTCTGGACATCCACATTTGAATTTTGCAGAGCTCATCTTGAATAGAGAATCTTAAGCAGAGGCACTCCCTAGGTTTCTCACTCCTCCGAACTACCAAAAAAAGCCAGAAATGGCTTCAATTTACAATTTTTTTTAATTCTTCTTTTTTCTTGCTTAAAGTTGAGTTTGTGTTTTTGTGCAGCAATTTCTTCAAGATGTTTCTTGCCTCCCATCAGTCACCCAGCTCTTTTAGGACGATTTCAAGTGATGAGGCACAAGCACCTACCCTTCTTATTTCCAGCAAGATCCATAAAGCCACTTGGATGACACACCATTAGGCAGTATTATCTTTAGTAAATACTGCATTTCAAGCTTACAGTGCTTTTCAGTTTCAAAATAAGAATTTCTACTGAATGTTTAATACATACATTTGTAAACCGACAGATCAAACAGTGCTAAAATTTGATGCAACGTAATTACTTCTGTTACAGAACAGGCTGTTGAAACAGAGTAAATACATTTTTTGAGAAAATTAAAAATAGCCCTCAGTACACCAAATACTGTACCTGAGACAAGACTTTGCATCATCTTTTAGTCTTGCTTCCCTGACTTTATACTGCCTTACAGATGGTGAAGTGCTTGACCAGAGAATTAACTGCAGATACAAAATTAATACTGAATCCCATCACGGCTTGTTGATAAGAAACGGTGTCAGGTACCTATTCCATAGTAAAGTTCTGAGTAAATGTCCCTGCAAAGAACCTGGTTCAGCTAAAGAAAGACCTGCCATCAAAATGGCATAAAAATAACAGCCTTCAACGAGACAGGGGCTCCCTCTTCAATGACTCTTGCTACAGTAAAAGGATTTATAAATGGTAGCGAATGCATTTTCCCAAAACAAGGCTGCAGTTAGTTCATTTCATATCTGGAATTTACAGGATATTTTAGGAGATAGGTGCATGTTCTCCATACATAAGTACAAAACCCATGCGTGCTTAAACCTGTCTAATTATCTTTCCTACCTTTATGAAACGCATCTAGAATTTCCATCCTAAATTACACATAAGATTCTTTATTATAAACGATGTGACTCACCCATGTAAATGTAATCTGCCGAGAACTGCTTACTGTAGTCAACTGTATGGCAGGCACATTACTGGCAACACCATATGTCCATGACCTCAGTTCCTCCTCTCCCACCCACCACCCTACTCTCCAAAGTGGTAAAGATGAAAGACGTTGTATGCCGCATTTGGGAAATATTCAAGCACAGTATAGAAAAATTCCATGCGAAAAATCATCTTCTAAGAAGGATTTATATCTTTGTGTGGTTGTTGAGTATTTACCGTGTTTGGCAGATATGAATGAAACATGTTAGTCCTGGTTGAGACCTGTACGAGGTTATTACAGTGCCATTCTTTATAATAACTTTCAGTTTTGTGGATGAATTTCAAGATCGTCCAAATAGATTCTAGGGATTCCTCTTACATGATTTACCTTAAAAAATACCCATGCTGGCTGCTGAAAAAGCTTCATTTAAATAGTTCCTGGGGTGTTTCACTGATTGCTTCTGAAAAATTAGCTTCTTAGTGTAGTAGATCCACTTATTTCTGTTGCTTAACTAAGGTAATCAACAGTTTAAAGATGTCATATTGAAACAAAATCCTTAGCTTGTATTTTTCCATTTCTTAAGTGGAAACACTGTCACCAAATGATAGGTTCACTTCTTGTTTCAGGCACAGAATTGCAATTAAAAGTTAACCTCATGCAGTTACGGGTGAAATCATCCAAGTTCTATACTTCACTCCAAAACAGAAAGGAAAGGGAGTATTTGGAAAAAAAGGAAAGTAAAATGCAGACATTCTGAAATGAGGTTGACAAGAGTATAAAGGTAGCATATTTGGTTGGGTCAAAGTCTTCATTCCATACCCACACGACAGCACTGAATGCCCTGTATATGAAGGAGACCCCCAGCCAGGCACTGCAGAACAAGATGTCTGATTTTGGTTTAGAGACAAAAGCTCTGACACATTTAACTTCCTTGGGCATTCTGAAAATAATTTTTCCATACAGCAAAGGCTACTAAATTAGAGTCTAAAAAAGAATTAAGTCAAGTACTTGAAGTTTACTGTTAAAAATATCAACTCCTGATGTGATGCTATATATACTAGTGATACATACATGTGTATATATCACTGTACCTTTATCCATACATGTTTGTAAAAAGCAGGTTTTAGGCTTTTCTTCTTGTTGTTTCCAAGTAAAAAATGATTCAAACTGGACAGAAAGTGGCTGCTGACAGCATTCTATTAAATCTGCAAAATCCATTTGGTGGAAAAATACAATAAAACAAAAATCAAGCATGTTTGTTTTAGTGTACAGGGTAAGTAATAAAAATATATCGTGCTTCAACATGTTTGAAAGAAAGAAGATGCCTGCAGAAGATGTATTACATAAAGAATGCTGTTTGGATTTCATCTAAATTACTTATTTTTATTTTCAGAAACCTAATGCACTAACAGTGCTGAAATCAGATTTGCATAGCTTGCCCTGTGTATTTGTGCAGTCCCTTGACCACAAATGAAATTGCTAGATTAGGATCTAAAATTTAAAAGGACCTTCTTTAACCTCTTATGCCCGTGTATTCATAAGTACAGGCACCAGTGCCTTGAACAATTTATAGCCCCTCTGTGTATGCTTATTCATTTTCACGGAGCCACCTATATCTTTCATTTCTCCTTATTTCCTGCAATCCACAAATCACATTCTGTGCAAGCAAAGGAAGCCATAAAGTGGCCAAATACGATTGCTGAGACAGTAAGTGAATAACAGAAGCACCACATTATACAACAGAATATTATATAACATGTTGTTATTCTCTTCTCACAAATATTACTTGATTTTCTTAGGCACCCTAATGCAGAATGAGGAATACAGATCCAATGTCACTTTTTGTTTGTACATGCTACTGCTGTATCTGGATGCAGGGCAGGTGAGTGCACACATCTAAGCCTATTCTGAAAACTCCATCTTCGTATACCTACCTACGTCAAGCTGGACCCCCACAACAACCCCAGGCAACACCACAAGCTTGGGGCAGAGTGGCTTGAAGACTGCACAGAGGAAAAGGACCTGGGGGTATTGGTCAATGCTCGGCTGGACACAAGCCAGCAGTGTGCCCAGGTGGCCAAGAAGGCCAATGGCATCCTGGCTTGTATCAGACATAGTGCAGCCAGCAGGTGTTTCAGGTTGCATCTTAGTCTTTAAGCTCTCAATAAAAAGGGATCATATCACATTTCCATGCTATTCGATGCTGATATACAGAACCTGAATTTTATTAATGGAATTGAGTGTGATCAAAATCCCAGTAAGGTAGGCTGATGTTACTCTCTCTCCACCTGAAGTGTTCTCCTGTCAATAAACAAGACAAACTCCTGAAGAGCTAACACCATCATATGCTGCAGACACATATATATCCCTGCAAAATTCCAGTTTACAATACCAACAGAAAAAAAAAAAAGGAACATTTCATAATAAGATTAAAAAAAACCCCTTAACAATTCAACAATTTCTTGTTGAGAAGCGTCAATTCCTCAATATCCGTATACAAAACTATCAGAGACAAAGATACTGAAAGACAGATGTCACACTGCAGATGGTGCAGCATGCAAAAAACGTCCATTTTTACATCTACCAAAATACAGCAGAGGGTGTGCAGGAGGTGTAATCCTCTTGCCAAGTGGATAGAGAAGAATTTCAATATGGGATGTGTCCAGAGATAGAGGTCAGAGAGAAGAAAAAGGAGAAAAGGTCACATTCAAGCTTTTAATAGACAATAATATTTTCTGGAGGATATAATTCCAAAACTATTTGGCAAAACTTCAGGACATCCATCAGCACAAGCAAAATGAGGGTCAGTTGGCTATTCTGTGAAATATTGAGTATTTTATGAGTCATAAATTTAAAAAATGTGGATATGCTAAATTTACTTCACTCCCAAGTCACACCCTTTTTTGGTAACCTCTGTCCATAATATTCTTCAATGCATCAATAATGGGAATCCAAAAAAACTAAACTCAAAGGAATTAAGACTGAATAAAAACAGACAATACACGAATAATGAAGTCCCATTTAAGGTAACAAAAGGATAGACAAAAGGCTCCAAACACACACCAAAAAAAAAAGCAGATATGTCATTTTTCTTACAGGGTTATAACTTATGATGGGAGAACCAACATTTCATATAGTTAAAAAAAAAATCAGTATCTTGTGAGTACTTTTGCCAACCTATGATAGACATTTTGCAGCTAGTTTACTTGAAATTTTTAAACTGAGCTACTTCCCAAAATACTCCATACAAAATCCTAGAGGACAGATCAGACTGTGTCCCTCCACTCTGTCTACCCACAAAGTCACTGCCCCAGCATACGGAAGCAAATTTTGCTAAACACACATTTGTAGCATGTACAAATCTACATCTCTCTCAAAAGCAAAACAGTAATGACTTAAGTTGAACACAGTAGAAGATTTCAAGTATTTATTACTTTATGTGATTCACAGTTGGGCAGGATATTACAAAATTTCTTTGTTCCTTGAATCTTTCCCTGGTGCAGGCCATACTAGACGTTTGGATACACTGACTGTCAGGTTTTGGGTAACAAGTTACTTTCCTATGAAAAGAGCCTCAGCAGTACTCTCCAATGCCTTCTCAAATCCGATCCTTTGCTCGGATTTTGGTAGAAACTTAACCACAGTTTCAGCAGGCAGTGTTCCGTTTCCCAAAGTCTTCACACGGAGCACAAGAGACTCACTGTTACCCCATCTCTTTGTGCTATTCTCTTTGATGCCTCATCTTTTCATTTTGACTGTGAACTATTTGGTTCCACATTTAATATTGTAGCTGAATGGAGGAAAAACCACTGCCATACAAAGAACAGTGTAATGGCCCCCAGATACGCCATGCTTTCCATGAGTTACTAAGATGCAGAGTGGGAAGACCAACCAGTTTGCAAAGGGCTTCACAGATACATTCCTCTGCAGTTTGAAATCAGACCTGGAAGAAAGTCAGTGGAGAAAGGTCAATCTGTAGATTCCAATACTTTCAGAGCGTAAAAATTACCTTCAAGAAAACAGTTGGGTGGAGTAGCAGAGAGGGGGGAAGCAAGGTCTAGTTCAAGAAACCACTAAATACATGCTTTAACTTAACTTGTATGTTGTTATGTATGTTAACTTGTATGTTCCCTTTCCTAGAAAATAAGAGAGAAAAAGGAGGAAAGAAGGATAACCAGAACTGAAACTGGCAAAAAGCCATTTTCCCAAGCAAAATCTTCATGTAAGAAACGGTATCAAAACCTTTGATGGATTAATGGACTTCAAAATACATTGTTCTGAGGAAGCCCTTCTATGGCTGAGGCTTTGCATTTCAAGTTTCTTCAAAGAAAAATAAAATAGCGGCTGTCTGTTTTGAAAATTCAGAGGAAAATGAGGGTTGTCACTGTTTTTCAAGGATGAGTTAGCCTCCCTTGTTGTAATTCAAAAACTGCAACTGCTGGTAAAGCTACCTAACAGTCTCATTAAAGTACAAGAGGTTATGTCATTTCTCTCGAAGGATTTTTGTTTTTCTGGTGTGAGGAGGATAGGATCATTTTAAGATTATCAGCTATCTCAAAAGAAACACAGAATGGCATAAACCATGTCTTGAATTCATCATACTCGATTCTTTATTGAATCTTTATGTGATTACAACACATAGGCTACTGCTATCTTACAGATTTCAAGTTAAGAGCTGTTATTTAAAGGGTAACATCCACAAAGGGTGGAACATTCTGTATCCTTTGTTCTTACTCCTGTTGTTTAATAAACAAGAGGAATTAAATCATAGAATGTCTGTAATATTTGTAAATGAAATAACGTACATAAAATGACAAGGGATGGTTCTTTGTAATGTTGGTAAGTATCTTTTAGTATTACTAGTACAGTCATTTTCAAAGAAAAACAACCTGGAAATGCAGACTACCAGTATTTCACCCAATTTATTTTATAGCAAACACGGGTTTTGTTAAGCTTAAAAAGGAATCCAAAGGATATCTTAACAAAGGGAAAATATTTAATTGGTCACATACAAGAAATGCCAGAGAATACCAATTTTCAGGAGATCTCAGTCAACTGAAGAAAGGCCAGTATCCCAGAAAATGGCAAAGGGGTCAGATTTACCAATTTATTTTGCAGCCTAGAGGATGCATGAGTACAAGGCCTCCAGGAGGTGTTGAGGAGACCTGGACTTGCCAGACGCCTGCCTCCCACCAAAGACAAGAAGTCAACTAGCCCTCAGTCTCTTCAGATGTATCAAACTGAGTAAGGTATCCACTTATATCTGTAAGGATTAATTATTTTTCTTTTGTCACCTGGCCCAATTGCCCTGCTGCTTACGTTAAGCTGTAGTAATTAAGCTGACACTGCCATTAAAATAAAACAGCTCCCTGACTCTCGCATGCCATGGCTCCTTCTTCCCCCACTGCCGCTGCTATGACACAAACATTTGCAGGCCAAATGGTGAATCATAGTAAAAAAAATACACCGCTTGAAAAAAATTTCTTTTCCTGTATTTTTCCCCAGTGGCAATGCTGGTTTAAATGTACATAACTCTGCAATGCTGGTTACAGGGACTGCATGGAATAAAAATCCCTTCCATCATCTCTCCTTGAGCTGCGCAGCTGGTTAAGAAGCAAACTGACTTGAGAACTGCCTCCTGCTTTGTTTTACTGAAGTTCAGCTGGAAAATAAAACGCCGAACTTCCACAGTGCAAACCCAAACATTCTGGTTAAAAAAAATGCATTCTTAGATATTTGAACATACTTGACTGGATGTAAATCAGCAAAGCTTTATGTACTTCTACAGAGCACCCAGCTAGGGATCCAGTCTTGAAAGAGCAGGCAAACAGAAAAGCAGCAGATCTTCCCTTGAGTTAGTGACAGCAGCATTCATCTTGGAAAGGAGCAAAATAACTTCACCCATAAAGGGTAAGATGTTATTAGTAATAAAATTCTTCACATTCTTTTCACAAAAAGACATTTCATATTGCAAGATGATATCCTAACAAACTAGCCTTAGATGGCTGGATTGAGTCTGCACAGCATAATGCCAACATATCGTACATTCTCCTGATCAAGCAAAAATCAAAGTAGGACAAGTTGTCCAGTCCAAATTCGGTTATTTAGTCTAAAAATAAAGTTCTTGAACACCAATTTTATGTTATTATGAAACAGACAGCAACAGCCAATTTCTCTTCCTGCAAAGCAGAGTTAGTACCTCCACATTACAATTTACCAGGTCTCTCATTACAATACCCTACTGTAATTGTTATGTAGAACATCATGTTTAAACCACTTGGACTGAAGTGGTTTAAATTTCCAGGCTCTTTTAGCCTTAGATTAATTTAGCTGATGGGAAGAAAAGGTACCACAATCACAGCTAAGCAATTCAACTATATTAAAGACTAAGGCTACGGAAATGATGGTCTTGTAACTTAAAAAGTCATTAAAAAAAATAATCAGATGGTTTCTTCTTTGGAGTGGACAAGCATCCCCAAACCCTAGAAGTGGGACTTGAAGTTTGCCAGGATATAGTATTTTTGTCAGTAATACGCTTTTTGCCAACTTCCAAAAAAACACCCCAAATTTGGCCAACTATGAGCCTTTGAAGAATCTTCATTTTGCCCACACTCAGCAAACATTTTACAGAGTCTGTCGCTGAAATTTAAGAAGAATCTGTCCTAATCGAGTATTCCCAGCTTCTAGCCTTCTGTTCATGCACCAGCTCCTGCAAGTCAAAAAACATGCTACATCCCTATATCCTCCTGAGTGTGACCACCCATGTAGCATGGGGAAGGAGACAGCGTGATTCAAATACAAGGGGGACCGCTATTTAATAGCTCTTGGAAGAGAATTTGGTAATCAAATAAGAAGTACAGACTGAGGAGGGGTGGCGGCAGGATCTGTTGTGTGACCAGCTGTTGATTTAGCATTTAAAAATATTTTAGAATAACATAATACATATCAGTAGTAAAGAACATTAGGTTGTAAAGTTCAGTACTGAGATGTAGGAAAATGCCAGATCTAAGGTCGTCTCTGACTATACAGTGGACATTATCTTTTGTTCCGTGATGATATACTACTTTGCCCCGAGACGTGAACTTGCAGTGAGTCAGGGTTATGTAACAACAGATTGCAGGAGCTTTGCTTTGTTTGCAGTCTGACCAGAAAAGCCTGCAGTGAACAAAACAGAGCGCAGGGGAAAATGGACCGAGCTCAACTTTAGGAGTCTCAACCCAATCTCAGCACTGAATGATACCCTGAAGAAGTGCATACTATTTCTGCTTATTTCATAAATAGACTTTCTTCTCATCTTCTGATTTGGCTAATTGGAAGTTTCTAGCATCAGTTTTACGGCGCTGCTGACCATTCCCAGATGCAGCCAGGGGAAGCACTATGACTGAAAAATAAGCCCATAGGTGTCTAAAACCAGGCAGCAGATTGACCTTAGTCTTGCTGGACTTCAGTTTCCCACATGTATGAGATAAATACAGACACAGTGAAAATAAATTCCTTTAAGAACATGAAGCACTTTAGTACTAGAGCAGCGGGCAGCAGAGATGCTTATAAGGAAATTCTGTTTTCAGAGAAGAGCTTGAATCTTGCAGTACACAAGCACTGGGGCCACATACTGAAGATGAGAAGAAAACAAAATATTTAAAAGTTGCTCCTTCAGTGAGTGCTCAGCGAGGCAAAGGGCGTGTGTGGGGAGAGAATGACATGTAATCATTTAGTTAATGATCAGATCATCTTGTATATACATGTAAGGAAACCAAAGTAAGATTCCACAAACAACTTTATGATGTTAGTAGACTTCTGAGCACTGAATTTTTTGTTCAGTTTCAAGACCTGTATCCAAACCAGTGATGAAAACATTCAAGAGGACTGCTCCTAAAACACAGCCCTGCGTGACCCCACTAGTCACTGGCTGCCAGCCTGATGGAATCCCATTTACTACAACCCTATGGGCCCGACCCATCAGCCAGTTGCTCACCCATCGCATCATGCCTTTGTCTAGCTGTATGCAGGGCATTTTGTCCAGAAGGACACTGTGAGAAACAGCATCGATACCATTGCTGAAATCAGAGAAGATCACACCAACTGACTTCCCTTGGTCAACTAGGTGAGTAATCTTGTCACCAAAGGAGACTGAATTGGTTACACAGAACTTTCCCTTGTGAATCTGTGTTTGGCTATGAACAATGACTGCATTAACTGCTTACCACACTGATTCAATGCTACCCCCATTAATCACTGAACGGGATAGATGGTGACATGACAAGACAGAATTAAATTAGCTTTTCAAAGGTTTACTTTTCTGTTTCTGTACAAGACAATACTTTTGAAGACTACCATTTTAATATGTATAGAACATCCAATATACATATATAAAATACATATACAATACCTACTCATGAAAAGAAGAGTTAAGAAGAAAGGGTCTATTTCAAGCATAAGTTTGCTAGTTTGTTCTATTCAAATGCAAAACAGTGCTGCTGCTTATTATATTGCCACTTTCAAAACTGCCTAATTTACATAAAAATTAGGCTCTTCCATTGCAAGCATCAAGCATTCATGGTTAGCTATCTATGTATATTTAATATATTTCCATGTCACTATTAATTGCTAGATAATTATTCATGCAACTCTTTCCATGTTTCAAACAGTGAAACATAAGACGACTTTATTTAACATCACATTTCCATTCAACAGATGAGCAGCAATTTCCCACTCATCTTCACCTCTTCTGTGTTTTGACACTTTTTTTCTGATGGTTTACACTTAAAGGCTATGCACATTTCATTTACTGAAGATATACCTCATAGCACCCAGTCTAAAACCAGCGATTCAATGCAGATGATGAACAGCTGACCTTCACTCACCCCCTTTACACTACCCTTTAATCCAAGTCATACTACCTATTACATATAGAAAGTCTCACTGAGATTAAGAATTAAAGCACCTGTTTGAACAACAAAACAGAGGCTTAGAATTATCTTAATGTAACCTTGCACCAAAGGCCACAAAAATTCCTGCAAAGAAATTATTATCTAAAACATGAAACAAGATAGAACTGTTATATTTGCAAAACAAACCAACCAACCAACCCAACCCTGTTTATTTCTATTCTTCATGCACTAAGAGGTACTGAGATACTGCAACAGCTGGGGAGCCAGGGCACAGGTTGGATAGCAACAACTTTACCATTTCCACCCCTATTAAGATACTTAAAGAGTTCTGCTCATTTCTGTTGTTCTTGGGCTACACACTTTGGACCAAAACTGCTCTTTGGCTAGCAAGAAGATTATCTGCTTTTTCTTTTTTTTTTTTTTTTGCTAGCAGGTATATTAATTTCATATTTCCATTCTAGACTTGGTATTACAGCCATTTACTTTCAAGTCCAGACAAAAATTTATGCAAAACCTACAGCAGCACGCACAGCTAGGGCACATTACCCCAGCTCTCTGTACTCCACTCAGCATGCCATTCAGAGTTCTGGTACAGATTTTCCTGTCCCTCATAATTCCTCTGGCAACTTTCCTCAGCACTGATTTGCCTTAAGATCTGATAGACGTGATCATTTGAGCCCATAACCCGTTAGAAACAAACTCCTTTGAGAGCCACCAGGTGGCCCGATGTCATCCAGGCTGCAAGTTTGACAGTCGGGGCCTTATTATTCATGACTGTTTATTAAATAGAAAACAGCAATTCCAAATTGCCTCTACTATGTAATCTTGACCATCCTCTGTTGGTAAACAACAGGAAACTACTGAACTCAGCCAACCCCACTTGCATTTTTGCTAATTGAATTTCAATCGAAATGCCACACAGGCTTGAAATACAGGGTTGTATAATTTCTTCTGAACAATGAAGGACAAAAAAAAAAGATCCAAATATATCTAGTGGGCAAAGCACAGAAGTAAGAAAGTCCTCGGGAATGCTGAGTTGGAAATACTGCTAAGATAAAGGTATAGTGACCATGAGATGGTAAGAGTTCTCAATCCCTGGTGAAGCAGGGCGGGTGGTCAGCAGAATAGCTACTGTGGATTTTCATAGGGCAGATCTGGTGCTATTCAGAGACCTTGTTGACAGAGTCTCTTGGGAGGAAGCTCTAAAAGGCAAAGGAGTCCAGCGAGTCTGGACATTCTTCAGGGACAAAAGTCTTAAAGGCAAGGGAGCAGGTCATCCCTATGTGCTAGAAGACAAGCAAGCACGGAAGAAGACAAGCCTGACTCAACAGACAGGCTCTTCTGAAATTTGGGGAAAGAGTAAATGACCTTTGGGAGAAGGAGCAAACAACACAGAACAAGCACAAAGACGTTCAGAGGCTTTGCAGGGAGGAAATTAGAAGGGCCAAAGCCCAGCTAGAACTTAACTTGCCCACTGCAGTAAAAGACAATTAAAAATGCTTTTATAAATATGTAAATGACAAAAGGAGGACTAAGGAGAATCTCCATCCTTTATGGAATGCAAGACAGAAACATAACGCTGAGAGATTACAAAAAGGCTGAGGTACTTAATGTCTTTGCCTCAGTCTTTATTAGTAACACTAATTGTTCTCAGGGTACTCAGCCTGCTGAGCTGGAAGACAGAGACCAGGAATAATCCAAGGTGAAATGGTTTGTGACATAATGCATCACACCAATCTATGGGGCCAGACAGGATCAACCCAAGGGTACTGAAGGAGCTAGCAGAAGTGCTCACTAAGACACTTTCAAAGGCAGAAAGTGCATAAAGAAAAGACATACATGGAAGAAATGTCCAAAAGACAAGTTCATGAAGGCTTGGAGTCTTCTTTCTTCTCTTGAACAGCAGAATTGAAAGTTGCCTCCTTCCACTCACAGATGAAAACAAAAACAAGGACAGAGTGGCATAACAGAGAAGGAACCTAAAGAACTGACTTCATCTTCTGGAAAATTGGTGAGACAACTTATGACACTCTTCTAAGACCCCTTCTAGCATGACATGCAGAGGACAAGACTGCAATAATTTAGTGAAGAAGGAAATGAAAGTGCATTTTGAATGCTTACTGCTGGGATGTGTATAAGGAAATCCTTCAAAAAAGTCACAAAAGTGGAAAAGTCTATGAATGTCGATGATCCTCATCTACTGTGTAATAGTGCAAACAGTAATTCACCTAGAAGAAACTGTAGGCTGATAAAGATGTAGCTGGACATCAAGCTAGAATCTGAGCACAGAACTCTGGATAGGGTACAGCAGTAAAGGCAGCGAGTTCTAAAATTACTGTAGGCTGCCAGATGGTCATCTCCATTTCAGCAGAACTGCACACTCTGTTTTGAAGGCTGGACTAATTTGACTGTTCTGATAACACAAGTGCTCTGATGTCTGCAGTGACAAAAATTATAACAAGGCATACCGCTTTCTCATCTATCCATTCATTACCTTGCATCTCATAGCTTCCAATTAACCTCTCTCAACTCCAAGGTCCCGCTGATAAGCACCACGTCCTCCACACCAATCTCATTTTATCTTGGTTGATAAATCAGAATATTTGTGATCTTCATCTAAATGTGACCACAAGTATGTAAACATGCTAGTTAACTGGTCTTTGTTTTTAACTAACGTAGACTATCATGGAAAAACAACAGAAAGGACAATTTATCTAAATCTATGTCAGCATTTTATTTCTCTTGTAACTTTAACTAACTCTTCTGCTTTATTCCTATTTAACCAGACTCCCTGCTGTATTTATTTGGTTCTGAACATTTATTGTATAACAAACCCTGCTGAACATAGCATCAGATGAATTACAACAACATCCTAAGAAAGCTATTTTATACCTACACTATACATAAAAACAATTCTGCATAAGTCACATTTCGATATTTTCTGAAATTCAAAGAACATTTTCTAACACGAAATTTGCTTCCCCAAAGTTTTTTCTAATGAGTAAGCATACCCAGTTCTCAGAGTTCATTGGAATGCTAATGCAACCCCTTTTTCATACTGACTTAGTTAAAGGATATCCTGTCCTTCTGCTGCATTATTAATACCACCAAACCACTGGAAAACTAAGTGCAAATGCCAATTCACTTAGTGCTATCATTCAGCTCTACAGAACTTTCCATTTTAGCTACAGTGTACGCTGAATATCTGACAAAATATACTTTACATGCAGTTTTCAATAGCTTTTGTTTGTCTTGTGACAAAAACCTGACCAGCATATTGCTCATGTTCTCATTTGTTTATAATTTATCTGTTATTGCATTTATTTTTCTAAGAGAATTTTTTTTGTGAAGTGTTGTACTTCTGGGATTACAACTATGCTGATGTTCCTTTTCACAACAACTGCTCTTTTATTTGTTCACACCAGATATACATTGCAAATTCCATGGAGGAAGTGACAACATGATGTTCCTGTTCCATGAAGTAGAAGTACCATTTAGAAAAGTCAGTGAAAAAAAAAACCACTTAAAATTGGAGCTATATATATTTTTTTAGAAGATGGAACTTGAGAGATGGATGATGCTTATTATGTAACCTATTCAAATATCCCATCTAATATAGCACTGCTTCCCTAAGTTTACTCTGCATTACATATAGATATGAAGCATATTATTACATTTATAAGATCCGGATCAGAGAATGTCTTGTCACAGTATACATCCTCAAACCCCTCTTACTTCTTTCAGCTACCTCCAGAATTTCCATCCTTTTGTAATTGCCATAACTTTTCTACTAAAATGATGCACTCACCAGGCTGGCAAAAAGCATGCTTGCTCTCTCACTCAAAAGCATACACCACAAGAGGGCCGCATTCAATCTCACTTTTTGAAATTCCTGTTTCTGGGCATTTAGTTATGCAATCCGAGCATTCAGTGCTTCTCTTCTGTTTTACTTTGCAACGCCTTATGAGGCCATTTGATTTGTAGGTCAAGACAGATCATCCAAATAGTGAATCCTGGAATTTTTTCAAGCCTGTGTACCTACTGAGTTCCTCTGTCAGCTACGAGGAAGCAATGGAGCAAGAAGTCAGTGAAACTCCTTAAAGACAGCTCAGACACCCTGGCCTGAGGATGCCCCAGGATATTTTACAGATAGTGACTTCACTTTGCTCATATTCTGGGCTAGCTGAAATCTACATTGCCTTCGTTACCACAGTCTTTTTGGGTTTGAGTGTAAAGCTGCCCTGATCTTGTGATGGAGCTTTCAGTCAGCTCAGATATATTCTTACTGCATAAAATCACAAAGGGTAAGAAATATCTGCCGTACTAACAAGATTTTAAAATGCAATCTTCATCCTAGGCAGTTTGCCAAGTAAGACAGAAAATCACCACCAAAACCCCTATACATATGTACACACATCTCTA
Source organism: Numida meleagris (assembly GCF_002078875.1). Classification (NCBI taxonomy): domain Eukaryota; kingdom Metazoa; phylum Chordata; class Aves; order Galliformes; family Numididae; genus Numida; species Numida meleagris. Next base: position 9,574,889 of record NC_034411.1, on the reverse strand, counting down.
TATACACAGCTTTATGTGTACACAATATAGTCTACCTTACTCAAAAAAATATGCTATGCAAGCCACAGACTCATTATATTCTATCAACATTTGTCTGTTTGATTTTAATGAGTTCTGTGCTGTTCACTGCTATCCAAACAAGAAGACATGAAAAAAATATGCTGCTAGTTGATCATAAAATGTGTCAGGTAACACTGAAAGGCACGAGATGTAAGTCAAGACAATTCATCCCTGCAAGGAGGTGAATAAGCCTTCAAAATATTCTCTCCTAATGCATAACAGTGCTACTATAAATCCAGAATTGGGTATATATTTTAAAATTGACTGCACACTTACGTGCACATCTTAGTGTGTAATGTCAACTGAATTCATTAGCACCACAGGTAGCAGAAACCCTAATAAACCTCTGTGGCTTCTTGGCATTGTTTGGAATGTATAATTAACAGGTTTGTTAAATATTTGCAATGCAGTGGACATGCAGAATGCACTATTTGTGACAGCTGCAGCTTAACTGGTACCTGCTTCAACAATACTAACGTACCAGTGTGATCGTTGTTTCAGACACACCAGAACAAAATCTCTGCCTCAACAAAACACAGTTTGAAGAGATATGCAAAGGATGGGAAGCAAGGAAGGAGCCACATGGCTTCTGAGCATACATTTGCTCCCCAGCAAAAGAAATCGAGCAGAGGAGGTGGGCGACCAGCATGGCTGAGCAAGGACCTGCAGCTTAAACAGAGGGGAAAGAGAGAAACGTATGCAAAGTGGAAGCAGGGTTGTGTAGCCTGGGAGGAATATAGGGCTGTTGTCCGCATGTGTAGAGATAGGATCAGGAAAGCCAAGGCGCAGGTAGAGCTGAACTTGGCTAGGG